>NW_020954642.1:188875-212761 GCF_900497805.2 Vombatus ursinus
ATCTATCTATCTATCTATCTATCTATCTATCTATCTATCTATCTATCCATCTATCTATCTATCTACATATAATTTTTTTCCCTCCAACTACTCTAATACTGACAAAGGACTCATGAGTTACAAATATCATCTTTTGATGTAGAATGTAAACAGTTCATCCTTAATGAGTATCTTATGATTTCTCTTTCTTGTTTACCTCTTCATGTTTCTCTTGAGTCTTGTATCTGAAAGTCAAATTTTCTATTCAGCTCTGATCTTTTCATCAAGAATGCTTGAAAGTCCTCTATTTCACTGAATGTCTATTTTTTGCCCTGAAGTATTATGCTCAGTTTTGCTAGGTAGGTGATTCTTGGTTTTAATCCTATCTCCTTTGCCCTCCAGAATATTATATTCCATGCCCTGTGGTCCCTTAATGTAGAAGTTGCTAAATCTTGTGTTATCTTGATTATGTTTCCACAATACTTGAATTGGTACTTTCTGGCTGCTTGCAATATTTTCTCCTTGACCTGGGAACTCTGGAATTTGGCTACAATATTCCTGGGAGTTTTCCTTTGGGAATCTCTTTCAGGAAGTGATCAGTGGATTCTTTCAATTTATATTTTGCCCTCTGGTTCTAAAATATCAGGGCAGTTTTTCTTGGTCATTTCTTGAAAGATGATGTATAGGCTCTTTTTTTGATCGTGGCTTTCAGATAGTCCAATAATTTTTTAAATTATCTCTCCTGGATCTATTTTCCAGATCAGTTATTTTTCTAATGAGATATTTCACATTGTTTTCTATTTTGTCGTTCTTTTGGATTTATTTTACATTGTCTTGATTTCTCATAAAGTCACTAGCTTACAATTGCTCCATTCTAATTTTTAAGGAAATATTTTCTTCAGTAAGCTTTTGGGCTTCCTTTTCCATTTGGCCAATTTTGCTTTTTAGGGCATTCTTCTCCTCATTGGCTTTTTGGACCTCTTTTGCCATTTGGGTTAGGCTCTTTTTTAAGGTGTTATTTTCTTCAGTATTTTTTTGGGTCTCATTTAGCAAGCTGTTGACTTGTTTTTCATGATTTTCTTGCATCAATCTCAGTTTTTCCTCTACTTTTCCTACTTGCTTCTCAAACTCCTTTTCGAGCTCTTCCAAGGCCTGGGACTGATTCCTATTTTTCTTGGAGGCTTCGGATGTGAGAGCTCTGACTGTGTTGTTTTCTTCTGGTTATATGTTTTGATCTTCTTTGTTACCAAAGAAAGATTCTATGGTCTGATTCATTTTGTGCTCCTTGTTCATAATCCCAGCCAACTACTAGAGTTATAAACTCTTTGTTAAGGTAGGAGTCTGCTTCCAGTGTGGAGAATGTACTGTCCCAAGGTTTGGGGGTTTTGTGCAGCTGTTTTCAGAGATACTTCTAGGGACCTGAAAATATTCTGTTCTTCCAAGGTGCTATGATCAAGGGTGAGATGCTTACTCTTTTCCTGGCCTGTACTCTGGTCTATGAGTGACCACAAGTACTCTTTTCTGTCTAGGAACTGTGAGGAGTATTTCCTCTCCACAGCCACTACAAGCTCCACCTGACAGTGCTCTTCTTTGCCTCAAGACCTCCACCCTGAACTGTGACCCAGATCTAAACAAGGGTAAAGCAAAAGGATCCTGCACCAGCAGAGAGATCCCTACACTTCCACTCTGATCAGCCACTTACATCCCCCTAAGTCTGTGGCCTAGAAGCTCTGGAGGCAGCCACCGTCCCTGGGCTGGGCTCAGGTACTGGGGCTGGAACCTCACCATGCTTCTCTCTCACTACCACAGAAACAGACTTTTCCTACTGACCTTCTAAATTGTCTTTAGTGTTCATGGGTTGAAAAGTCAAGAAACTGCCACAGCTGCCTGCTATTCATTCTTCTGAGACCTGCTTCAGGTTCACTATGGCCTGAGTGCCCATGCCTAACTGTGCTCTTCTCTCAAGCTGGCACTATATACCTTTCCAATCAACCATCGAGGTTGTCTTTGGCTGGAAATTTGTTTCATTCTGTCTTTTTGTGGGTTCTGCTGCTTTAGAATTCATTTAGAGCCATTTTTTACAGGTGTTTGGAGGGGTTTGGGGGATTGCTCAAGCAAGTCACTGCTTTTACTCTGCCATTTTGGCTCCACCCCCCTAACTTTTTTTTTAATCAGCTTATTTCTTATGTGTTAACTTTATGTTACAGTTGGGCTCTTGTCCTCAGGTGTGGGTATATTGAGTAACTAAAGCCTTCACAAGGAGTAGATCAAAGAACAAATCATAGAAATAATGGATAACTATATTATATTTAATGACAATAATTAAATATCATATCAAAATTTGTGGAAGGCAACCAAAGCAGCACTTAGGAGAAAAGTCATTAAAATTAGCTTAAGTCATTAAAATTAGATAAATGCTAATTAAAACAATTCTGAAGTACTACCTCTCACCTCTCAGATGTCTAGCAAAATAGAAAAGGAAAATGACAAATACTGGAGAGAATGTGGGGAAAAAATGGTTACACTAATGCACTATTGGTGGAGCTGTGAACTAGTACAACCATTCTGGGAAAAAAAAATTGGAACTCTGATTAAAAGACTTTAAACTATGCATTCCTTTTGACTCTGTGATACTGTTGCTACAACTAGCTTATAAAAGATTAAAAGAGGTAAAGGAGACATAGATAAAGTACTTATTAAGGTTGAACTGTTTACATTCTGTGTGGAAAGATGATATTTGTAACTCACGAGTCTTTTGTCATTATTAGAGTAGTTGGAGGGAAAAATTATATAGAGGGGGGAGCACAGGGTGAGTTGAAGATGAAGGGGTGATATCTGGACAATAAAATTAAAGGGTGTGAGAGGATTATACTGGGAAAAGAAGAAAGGGAGAGGTAGAATGGGATTAATTATCTCACATAAAAAAGGCAAGAAAAGGCTTTTACAATGATGGGGATGTGGGGGAAGGTGAGAGGGAATGAGTGAAACTTATTCTCATAGGATTTGGTTTAAGGAGGGAATAACATACACACTCAATTGGGTATGAAAATCTATCTTACCCTGCAGGAAAATAGGGGGGGAAAGGACAAGAGAGCGGGGAGATGATAGAGGGCAGAGCAGATTGGAGAAGGGAATAATCAGAAACAAACAGTTCTGAGGAGAGACAAGGTCAAAAGAAAGAATAGAATAAATGGGGGGGTGGGATAGGATGAAGGGAAACATACTTAGTTTTTCATAACATGACTACTATGGAAATGTTTTGCATGATTATACATGTATAATCTTTATTGAGTTGCTTGCCTTTTCAATGAGGGTGGGTTGGGAATAAGGAAGGCAGGAAATTTTGAACCCAAAGTTTTAAAACCACATGTTGAAAAAATTGTTTTCACATGCAACTGGGAAATAAGAAATACAGCAAATGGGGGATAGAAATCTATCCTGTCCTACAGGAAAATAGAATTAGAAGAGGATAAGACAAAGTGAGGAGAGATAGAAGGGAAGGCATATTAGGGGAAGCGGTATACAGAATGCCTACCATCTTGGGGTGGGGGGAGGGATGAGATGGGGAGAAAATTTAGAACTCAAAATCTTGTGGAAGTGAATGTTTAAAACTAAAAATAAATAAATAAAAATAAAGTTAAAATAATATAATAAAGAAAATTTTTAAAAAGAATTTTTAAAAAGAGGAAAAGAAGGAAGGAAAGAAAAAATGAAAGAAGGAAATAAAGAAAATAGAAAAAAGAAAAGAGGGAAGAATAGAATACAAATAAAGAGATAGAAATAGAAAAAAGAGAAAGATGTAAGAAGAAAGGAAAAGAAGCAAAGAAAAAGGAAGTTAAAAAAGTAAAAGTTAGAAAAGCAAAGACAGAAAATGAGAAAGAAAAGAAGTAAAAAGTAAGGAAAATGAAGAAAGATAAAAGGAAACACAAATGAGAAAGGGAAGGATGAGAAATGTAGAAGGAAAGAAAAGAGGAAAAGAAGAAGGAAAAAAGAGAGGGAAGGAAGAAAAGAGAAATAAAGGAAGAGAAAGAAGAGAGGGAAAGAAAAAGAAAGAAAGTGAAAGAACAGAAAGAAATAGGGAATAAGGAAAAGGCAAATAAAGAGAAAGAGAAAGGAAGCAGGGAATAAAGGAAGGAAAGGAAGAAAGAAAAAAACAGAAAGAAAAAAGAGAAGGAAGAAAGAGAAAGAGAGAAATGGAAAGGATGAGGGAAGGAAGCAAAGAATGAACAAACAAAAGAACAAAAAAACACAGGAGAAAAATCCCAATAGAAATTACAACTGTTTAAAAGTGTAATGTGCTGCATTTTGGGAGAAAGTGGACTTCTCAACACTGGGAATGTTCACAGTCTGGAAGGTCACTTTTGCGGTATATAATAATTATATTAGTGATTCCATTTAGGAATGTGAATATCACTCAGGTCTCTTTTGCCTCTCAAATTCTATATTTCTATGATTCCTCAAAACCAATTTTTCTTCCTCCATCTTGATTCTTGATTAGTTCTGTGGACATTGAAATGTATACTAGAAAGTTTTTTTGGGGGGGTGATCATATCGTGACCCTTCATTTCTTCTCCATATAAACAATGGATATTGGGACATAAGAATTGCTTAGCAAGAGCTGGTGTCAAGAGGTTCTGCTATTTCTTTCTCCTGTCCCAAGGCTCTCAAAACCCCCAAAATTTCTTCCTAATGACTCATATTCCTTTTTCTTTTTTCTTCTCTAAACCAGAGACTTATTCTCTCTTCAAATCAAAGCAAAATCCAAAGTTCTACCTCACATTCATCAGATTCCCACCCTTTCTTGAATCTCTCTCTATTCTGGCCATTAGGCCCACTCTCTCTTGTTTCCTCCTCCTCAGGACAGAGATATAAATTTAACTGAATGATAGCCTTGCTATCAGCCCTGCAGGTGGATCCACCAGTAAGTGTCATTTCCATCAAATAGACTGTGAACTCCTTGTAACACTAATGTTTTCTTCATATATTTGTATTCCCAAAACTTAAATCTGGGTTCAGATCATAACAAGAATTTAAGCAATGATTTTCAGTCATTTATTCATGCAGTAAGAGTAAGAGTTTCCAGTGCCTGTACAATCTAGTGTCAGATATATATATATATGCATATGTATATACACATATATATGCATATATACGTGTGTGTGTGTGTGTGTGTGTGTGTGTGTGTGTGTGTGTGTGTGTGTGTAGGGGAGAGAGAGTCCTTAAGGCTGTACTGAACATAGTAACTTATCCATTAGAGGTGCTTAATACAAATTTATCTCTGGACATCTGACAGTTGTACATGAATTTACTCTGCACAAGAATGACTGTTCATTTGCTCACTATTAGACACAAAGCACCTATGGGATGCTCCTTGTTCAAGGCCATCATGACCTGATTTTGACTGAGAGTGTCCTCAAGGCAAAAACATAGTTTCCTATTAAGAATTCCCTAAGTCAAGAATCTATCCTAACACAATTTGTTTTGGAGACATACTTGCTGTTCTTTTTCAATCTTGCAAACTGAAAAGATAGCCAGCCAAGGTATATTTTCATCTAGAATGCACCACACATTTTAATAGGAATTACACACACATCAGAGAAACTGTCACGAGAGACAGACTTAGGTTAGCTTTTATAAACATCAATCACATTGGTCCATTGTCATGCTTACTGTCTTGTTTCCCAAGCATCCTTCTGTTATGATCGGTATGCACAGAAGTAGAGGTTGGCTTGGAAAGGTATCAGATTGTTATTAGACTGTGACAATGTCAGTTAAGAAATTTGAAGCTACACAGGGAGACATATTAAAAGATTTTTCATTGAGATTTGTCCCATTATGCTCAAGTGCTGTAGGTTCTACTTAATGTGTGTTTGTTTTCTCAGACTATCCTCTCCTCCTGTAGCTAAACGTTCCTAGGAATCTGACATTCTGCAGTTAGATGATCACATATGATCATACAATTGCTTTCTTTCTCCAAGTAGAGGAGGTGAGTTGAGTTCCAGTGATGTGGAGTTTCAGAAATGGAAGATACCTCAAAAGCAATTTAATCCAGACTCTAATTATACAGAAATATTCTCTACAATATCTCTGAACAATAATTCGGTCTGTCTGTCAACTTCTACCAATGAGGAACACAACCAGTTTCAAAGCAACCTATTCCACTTTGGTGCAGCTCTCAGTGAAAAGCTTCCTTACATTGATCTGAAATATATTTCTCTATAATATCTACTTATTACCCCTAGCTTAGCTCTCTCAGGTCAAGAAAGTAAGTTAAACCTCTATTTCATATGAAACTTCTTCAAATACTTGAAGACAGCTATCACCATCTCCCTCCCTTTTTCTCACTTCACCCTTTAATTATTTTCCTGGGTTAAGCACTGACAATTCTAAAAGAGACCTTTGTCATAGCCTTTCTCATTTGGTAGTTACAGAAAAATCTCCCAAAACAATAGGAATGAACACTTTGCATTAACTAAAGTACTGAATTCAACAGGAACCAGTTGTACATATAGATACGGCCAGACTACAAAAATGTCAATGTGCTCTTGAAAGGTCATGCAGCCCCTGTCTATTTCATCACAGGCTCCTTTAGAAGCCCAGATAATCTCATTATGACAGAGATAGCTGAAGGCTGAGGAAGTAAACAAATATCAGAGTTGTGAGATGACAGTCCTAGCAGTCAATGTTTTGAACAAATAAGAAATAGATCCATTCTCCAAAGTGTCAAGAAACTTAAATTATAAGAAGCCATCTGAAAAACAATGATCCTAGGCTTTATATTTATTCGTGCCAAAACCAAACGGGTAAGTAGTTGAATGTTCTAGTTCAGATGGGAAATTCAGCTCCATTTAAACTTGCTGATCATATCTCATAAGTCCATCTTTGGACTGAAATTGATAAGGTGTAGCCTCCCCTTGAAAATGTAATATAGTTTTTTCTTGTGCTGAAGTTTCACAGAAATTCAGACTATGATTTTGTCTGTCATATAAACAGTACAAGAGTTCCCTCCTTCCAAATAGGACTAAATGGATTGTTGAAATAGGGTCATGCAGTGTGTTTTCTCATTAATTCTGCAAACATTGACCGGTTCTCAGGATTTTGAAAATATTCGACACTGTCGGTTTTCATCAATTGATCAGCTATAAACTGTTTCCTAGATTAAGTAAGATCAAATGGGATTTGTGCCTGTAAGATTTCCATTTAATTTTATCAGTCATTATTTCAATTGCATTTCTTCATATACAAATATATATTTAGCTCCTAGAGAATGTGGAGGGAAAATACCCCAAGGACAATGACATAATTTTGGGTTCTTTCTCTCAAAGATACAACCGTGAAGACCCTTTTAACTCAGGCAAAATCTTATATCAAACTCTCCAAATAACTATGCTCAGGAAAGGATTTATATCTGACCTATTTGTGCTTTTAAAGACCTGCTATGCTGTTCTGTGACTCAGCCATAATTGATTTTGTTATCCCCTTAAGCACACATGTTTTGAAAGGGTGGAATGGTTTTTGAGACAGTATCATCAATCAGGAAAAGAAATCCCTTCTCCTATTTGGACAATGTATGATAATACATAGAAAGAAAGATGAATTCAAGAGACCTAGGTTTGAGTCTTGACTCTGATACTAACCTTCTATGTGACTTTAACACACTCACTTTATTTTCTGGTAATTCAGTGTTCTCATCTTTAAAAGGAGACATTTGAAATAGATTATCCCTATAGTTCCCTTGAGCTTTACTTGTCTATTTTTCATACTGTAGCACTGAATTCCTTAGGTACCTTCCAGCTCTAATATTTTATATTTTATGTACAAAGAGATAGCATGCTTTAGTGGATACTACACTTGGATTTGGAGTCATGGAGAGCCAAATTGAAATCCTCCGTAAGATATTACTAACTTTGTGACACCAGGAAAGTTATTTGCACTCCTTGTACCTACATTTCTTTATCTGTAAAATGACAGAGAATGATGAGATGACAATCTAAAGTTCCATCTCAGTATTAAGAGGCTCCCTAAACTTGTCTTCTTGAGTTGCCATATTTTCCATAAACACTGGACCCGGAGTATGTAGGAAACCCTAAACATGTCAAGGATAAACTCCCATTGCCTTCCGCTGACAAAATTTGTTGTTTATGCCCTAGCTGGAATCCCTGTGTGTTCTTGGAATTTGAACTAGTTATAAGGACAGGTGCCAGTCAGTCTGTACCAGACTGAGAAACTGCTTGTGTAGCTGGAACCCTTATAGATAAGTGGACCATCCTATCTATCTTCTCAGTCTAGCAGTTTCTAAGGGAATAGAATGCTGCTTTTTTAAATCCTCTTTCTCCTCCCCTTCTGGAGAGGATTAATCCTTTCCCCACCACCACTGCTCTTTTCCTCCTCCAATCTACTCCCATTTAGGAGGAGATTGCTGTTGCTACTCCCCTTTGTTGCAATTCCATAAATATGCAACCCTCTGTTTGGATAGTGAACTCCTTGCACCGGTGTAAAGGTTCCATATGCATATTCATTTCTCTTGTAATAAATCAAGTTGCAACACATGTCTCATGGATTTATGATTTTTCTTTTGTTAATGTCAGTTAAAACCTATGATCATATGTTTTAATTATCTGTGATTGAAGTTCATTCAAATTTAAGGGTTCTATGTATCTATGTGAACAATATTATAATAACATGCATATATGTACATATACATATATGTACAAGGAAGCATATATACATGTAAAATTGTTAAGCTTATTGATGGTATTATAGCTCCTTCTCTGAAGCTACTTCTCCAACTCTCACTCATATTGGCAGGTCAAGTCTGCAGAGAATGGTTGAATATTTCTGACCTCAGGGTTCTAGGGGTAAGCCTAACAGGGTAGGGTTTATTGTAGTAGATCACAAGCCCCCACTGATATGTTCCTCATTGAATATAAGACAGAGTTCATTAGCTTTTTTTTTAAAGCATATTTACTAAACAGGAATAGCAAGAACAGTTTATAAAGAAACATTTTACTAATTACTAATTTTACTAAACATTTTACTAATGATCTAATTACTGTAATCTTCCAAACCATTTGTAATGTCCTCATGATTTCTCTTTTGTCAGAGTTCTCTGCTGGACAATGAGATTCAACGCCCTTATAGATTAATGATGTTACCTTTCTTTTCTGTGTCTTTTCTTTCTGCCACCAGTCATTGCTGTGCTGGGGACTCTACTACTGATGTGGATGAGAATTCAAAATCTTCCTACTTTTTGAAGCATAAAACATTAAACTTCATGTTTCTCTCCATCTATCCAGCACTGCTGCCAGGGGGAATGTGGATTTCACTCCCAAGTTGTATGTGGCTTTATCTCTTCAAAGCTGTATTCAAATTCATGTCACCTTGAGTGATACTCCAATTTTTTTTTGTTTCTTTTTTTGTTTGTTTGTTTTTGTTTTTTGAACTGGATTGCTAGATTATGCATAGGCCCAGATAAGTGTTTGTTTCCTTCAGCCAATTACAAGACATTTTTTCTGTGTTATCATCTATATTCATCCAAGAGCAAAAGCAATTACTCCTCCAAAATTTTCAAGGAATTGTTCCAACACAGTTTACACCTTTGATTGATCAATTGGTTAATTAAATCAATTTTTTATGCTTACTGTAATTAACTGGTATAAGGTCAACCCCAATTTGTTAAATATTATTTATAAATTGCTATCCTTTTTTTTACAGTATGGGTTTTTAAATGTGTATTGTTGCTGTTGTTTCTGTCGTTTGTTTTGTTAATAGGCTAACCATTATTCTGTGTATAAGTCTATGTTCTATTGCATAGTTTTCTGTATGACTTAGAATATGTACTTAGAAGAAAATTGATAGTAGCTAGGTTATACAGTGGACAGAACACTGTATCTGGAATCAAGAAGAAAATGAATTAAAATCTATTCTTAGACACTCACTTCATTATGTGATCATAGGCAAGTCACTTAACAGTTGTCTTCCTCTATTTCCTCATATGTAAAGTGGGGATAATATTAGTACCAACATAACAGGGTCGCTATGAGGATAAAAAAATATATAATATTTATAAAGTTCTTTGTAAACTTTAAAATGCTATGTTTTTGTTATTAATGTTGTCGCTGCTGTTGTTACTGTGGCAAAGTAGTATAGTTTGCAATTGTATACCCGAAAAGAGCTGACAGAGATAAAATCATGTCCTTGAACTTAATAATATTGTGTTTAGATCAGCTGAGCTCATCAGTTATAGATAGATAAATTCCATTCACAAATTTAACCATTTCTTTCCCCTGTCTAAAAATCCTAGGTATCTTCCTTTCAACATTCTGTTATAACATATTCCTTAGCCTGGAACTGAAGGCCATCTATAATGAAAATTCTATATTCAGCCATGTTTTGAATTACTCTCCCTACACATTCTATACACTATAGTTAATATAGATGGAATTCAGGAAGTTCCCCAGATTAGGAAGGACTATACTGTCTCTCATATGCATTCTTTTACATATGCCTTAAAATGCATATTCCCTCTTCATCTTTGCCTCACAGAATCCTAATTTACCTCTATGTCTCAACTTTAGTGTCCATTGCTCCCTTCTAATCTGGGGAGAATACATACACACTCAGATAAGTGCAATGCAAAGAAGGGTATTTGCATGTCTCCACCTTTAAGAAGGATTATATTCCATGCTTGGAAGATAGTCTGGGCAAAGGCATGGAGATAAGAGTTGGAATTTAAAGTTTGGGTAAAGAAAGTAGACTTAGTTTGTCTTGGGATTCTTAAAATTTATGAGTCTACGAATAAGTACGAATAATTGCATGCATGTATACGTGGGTGGGGAATCTGTTAGGCAGTCTAATGAAGCTTATAAATCACTTTTCAGAATGCATGTTTTTAGGTAGATAGAATAAAACATACTGGATCATAAAGGAAATCTATTGTATTTCAATATAGCTATCAAGAATATAGACATACTATATTTATATGTATGTTTGTATATGTATATATGTACATATATGTGTACATATTCACATATATGTATGTATATATTTTAAAAACCTTTACACACATAAAAAACATACCTCTCTCTCTCCTCTTCTCTCTCTCTCTTTCTCTCTCCCTCTCTCTCTCTCCCTCTGTCCCTATTTTAAACATTCAGGTCTCCTGTTGAGAAACCCTGAATGTAGAGGAGAGAGCATGAAGGAGAATATTGGGAAATAAATCCAGATAGATAGGTTGGAACCATATTTTGAATGTCTTTAAATGAAAGGCTGAGGCCTTCTTTCTTTTTACTGGGAGCAATAAGGGACTGTGATCAGGCATTTGGAATAATAATTTCCATATTGCTAACCTTAAAGGTATGTTATGAAAATGTACTTTGTAAACTATAAAACACTACAGAAATGTGGATGAAGAGTAGTGGTATTTCCTCTTTCATCAGAGACTGTATGACATAGTGAAAGGATAGCCAGACTTGAAATGAAGAATATGTATTCAAGTCCTGATACTGATTCATAGCAGCTATGTTAGGGATTCTATCTAACCTCTATCCCAATAAAGGAATTTTCCCCATAGCATCCCAGGCAAGATATCTTCCCAAGTCCTGGCTAAAAAGCTTAGGTCCCGTCTAGCTATTGCTTGACCATTTTTGGTTCGGGGAAGTTTCTTGAATTTTATATGATCCTGTTTCATTGCTAGGAAGTTAGCATGGTTAGACAAGTTTTGTTTTTCAGGTGGGCTAAAATCTGCCTCCTTGTAATTATATAAATATATATTTTATATATATATATATATACACACACATATATATACATATATATACATATATATGTCTGTGTGTGTGTGTATATGTACATATAAAATTACATATCTATATCTAGCCTTGGAGCTATATTCTGTCTTTGTTATGACAGCTCTTCCTAAAAACATCATCGAAGATTTAACAATGTTCTCCCTATTTTCCATTTGTTAAGGTAAATCTCCTAGTGTTTGCTCATCTGTTCTTCACATGCAATGGTTTCAAGTTCCTTCCATATCCTGGTAGCCATATTTGGCTTTTGCCTACTCTGTGATCTTTAAATAGACTTATCTTAGGGCACATTCTGAAAGTTTATATAAGCCATGTATCAGCACAGTCATGAAGCAAAGGGCTGGGATATTTATGGGGAATATTCTTACTCTTGTGTCTTCTAGTTCCAACCTGTGAAATAATACACAATGTAAGCATGGGTCCCTTTAGTATCCCAAGTTTTCTTCCCAAGCTGAAATACTGAACTTGCAAAATTATAGAATAATAGATACTGAAAAGAGAAAATAAAAGCTACCATTGAATAAACAGTCACTGTTCTCAAAAAAAGGTATTCACGTTCCCAGGTTCACTTAAATTCAGGAGGATTTTTCCATCAATTACTCCTCTCCCTTCTTTTAAGTTCTGTCTTGGCACTCTATTCTCTGTCCCTTGGAAAAACATTTCTCCTTTCTCTAAAACCTCTTGAACAGTCTTCCTGACTCCATATCCAAATATTGAGCACCCAGGCTCATTCTCAGATCAGTTAGTGGCAACTCTGTTCTGTCCTCCAAACTTTACACACCTTCTGTACTCACCCAATTAGTAACATTATCTCCTTAAATTCCTCCTAACACACTTTACAAAACATTGAATTTTTATTGAGACTATTATATTGCATTCAGATACAAATGTTATTTACACATTCACCCTCAGGTAAAATACCCTTTTGCAGACCACTGGCCCTCAAGGTTTTTTTTTGTTTTTATTTTTTTTTCTAGTACATTGCTTATATAAACAATTGGAAAAGCCAATAAACAAGTGTATTTCCTCTGTATTTTACAAGTCAATGGATTTAAATACCTTGTGGCAATTTTTATATTCCATCAAAGTTTTTTAAAGTGAGATTCTGCCAGTATTTTAAATTACCAGGAGTTCGAAAGGCTAATGGACTTTATGACTGATGGCTGAAGGGATTAACATGTGTAAAACATAGGTGTGATCTCATGTGGGTTGTTATTGCAGAAACCTCTTTTCTATGTAGTGGGGTCCAGAGTTGTATCAGGGGTGATTTTTATAATAGTGCCATCCATTATACTCTTTTTAACTAAGCAATATAACAACCAAATAAATGTATATCATATGTCACTACACACTAATGGAATCAGAGAGACTTATGAAAACTTTGTAGCTAAGGTATCTATTTTAAGAAATATATAGACTCATCATCATAACAAATTCTCCCTTTTCTAGGAATGTATCTTATTCTTAAACAAATAAACCTAATTTGTAGAAAATGAGTTTGAGTCAATCAGTCAAGTGTCAAACAGTACTTTTGAGTGCTTACTATGTGCCAAGTTTAGTACATTAGGAAAGGAAGTAAGTGGTAAAATTACAGCAAAAACATCTGTAAGCTACCATAATCTTGTCTTTCTTCATAAGCAGGAATGGTAAAAATGAGGAAATGAAAAAAATAACCTTCACATACTTGGTTTCAGGGAACCTACTTTCAAGTTATGGCACTACAATTTACTCTCTCTGTGACCTTGTTCAAGTCAATTAACATCTCTGTGCCTCAGTTTCCTCCTCTGTAAAATGATGGGGGATTTAGAATGAGTGACTTTTTAAATTTGATCCCAATTCTAAATATTTTAGCTCTTTTCTGCCTCTTTCTATGATTTTTGTTTCCTAACACCATGCACACTGACTCTAAAAAAGAAGAGGAAAAGAAATAAAAATCCCAGATATCATTACATTTAAATCATTTACTCTTAGTCACTTGAATGATTATTCTTTTCAGTGGAAATAGAAAGCTAAGGTTGCCTGAAGTTGGAATCGGTATAGAGTTAGGTCAACAGGTCAAGCAAGAAAGCAAATAAATCAAAGGCATTTAGACTAGTGGGGTAAACCAAAAGTGGCTCAGCTCCTTGGCTTTCTTTCTGCCCTCTGTTGTTTTTATTTATTTCTAATCCACAGGGAAGCTGATATTTCTGCTCATTTGGGATCCAACTGCTGCTCAATAAAAAGAAGGATCCATTTAGACTGATTGGAGATTGAGTTTTAGCTGCAGCAGCTCTCTCCAACATTAACCAATTGACCTTGGGCAACTTATTTAAAACATTTGAGCCAAAGCATTTTCTTTTTCTGAAAGGCAATGGGATAAATGCATCTCTCAATAAGACAATCTCTAAGTTTGTGGATCCATTCATTCAATAGTTCCACCTTCAGTTACATAATATCATATGTATTTCAAATTAACACTTTTTTAATGACTCAGCAATGCTACAGAAAATATAGAGAAGGCAAATTCAAAGAATCAGAACATGATTATCTGAGACAAAACTGAAAAAAAAAAAGAAAACCTTGGACATTCTAGAAAATCCTTTAAATGCTTTGAAAGTATAGAATCTATTTCTAGAAATCATGTTATGACAGTATAGTGGAATAGAAAGATTGCTACAGTTGGAGTAAGAGGATCTCAATTTTGTACTTTGTCTCTTACTAGATGACAATAAGCAATTCACTTTAACATCTTTGAACCTTGTCCCTACCCACACCCACCTATAGGATGGGAACAATTATGCTTAAAATACTTACTACGGACTGATTTAGGGGGTGGGGAGAGTCAAGACATAGACAGAACACTCAGCTGAACCCTCTCTGCTGTCCCATAAAAGCAATTATAAAATGATGCCTCAAATAAAATTCTGGAGCAACTAAGTCAACAAAAGGTCAAA
The DNA here is from genome assembly GCF_900497805.2 of Vombatus ursinus. Classification (NCBI taxonomy): domain Eukaryota; kingdom Metazoa; phylum Chordata; class Mammalia; order Diprotodontia; family Vombatidae; genus Vombatus; species Vombatus ursinus. The sequence goes on from NW_020954642.1 coordinate 203,595, forward strand.
GTGAAACATTCTTCTAGCTCAAAACTTAGGATGACAGAAAGAGAGATCTGTGACAAGGAGGTGAAGGCTAGCCTAAAGCCATGTGGATGAAAGACTAGTGGTTGAACAAGGTGGTAGACAAAAGTGGCAGCAGTTTTATGAGCTCTCAAGCCAGAGATGATAAGGGAAGCTGTCAACTGGTCAGAAAGAGATTATAGGTATCCCTTGTGTTAGCACTGAATGTAGAACCAGATACTGTGTGGCAATTAAATGGCCTATGGAATTGATTCATTAATCATGTTTCAAGGGTAGAGAAGAACACTTTTGGTCAAGAGAGAGTGAGAGCCCTGAGGGGCAACTGCTTGATGATTCCATTGTCTATATCTCCTTCTAGATCTTTTTTTTCTTTTTTTTCTTTTTTGGTTAGGCAATGGGGTTAAGTGATTTGCCCAGGGTCACACAGTTAGTAAGTGTTATGTGTCTGAGGCCAGATTTGAACTCAGGTCTTGCTGAATCCATGGCTGGTGCTCTATCCACTGCACCACCTAACTGCCCCTAGATCATTGTTCAAGAGTGGTAGGGAGCACTTTCGGTAAAGAAGAAACAGAAGCCCTGAGCAATACTATTCCTTTTGGTCACAAGGGATCAGGGATCCTGAAGAACAGAATCATTTCAGGACTCAAGGAAGCAAGGGATCTGAAGGAACAGTATCAATTGTAATCTTAAGGGATCAGGGCCGTTTCAGGACAAAGACCAGAGTCTAGACCAGGAGAGCAGCAACCACATCTATCCCCACATCACATCACTTTGGAAGCACCAAAAACTTGAAAATTTTTCAAACCTATAGAACCAACTCTGAAAAAAGCACTGTGAAAAAACCTGAAGTTTGAGACAGTATCCCTACTACCCACATGCTTGGAACAGAGTCGAACTTTAATATAAAGTTTAAAATAAAGAAATAGGGTGAAAAATGAGCAAATAACAAGAAAGAATAACCAATTGCAGAAAAGCAGAAATATTAAAGGCACTCTTTTCATGTCATAATGTAATATAAATTACATTTAATAAAGGATTGGGGGAGCACAGATTAAAAATTAATTGGAAACTAAATAATTTAATTCTAAAGAATGAAAATGTGAAAGAACAAATCATGACAACAATCAATAACTTCAGTAAAGAAAATGACAGCAATGAGACATTCCAAAATTTGTGAGATGCAACCAAAATGGTACTTAAATGAAAATTTTTATATCTAATCAATAAAAGAGAGAAAAAACAGATCAATACATTTGATATGCAACTAAATACCAGGAAAATAACATATTAAAAATTCCCTATTAAACCCTAAAATGCAAATCTGAAAATCAAAGATGAGATTAATAAAATTGAAAGGAAAAAAATCATTGAACTAATAAATAAAACTAGGAACTGATTTCATGAAACACATACACACAATATATTAAACACTGGTTAATTTGATTTAAAAAAGAAGGAAACCAAATTACCATTATCAAAACTAAAAAGGGTGAATACATCACTAATGAAGATGAAATTAAAGCAATTATTAAGAAAATATTTTGCTCAATTACATGGCAGTAATGCTGATAATCTAAGTAAAATTGATGAATAATAAAAAAAAATAAATAGCTTTGTTTAACAGAAGAGGATATTAAATACCTAAATAATTGTCTCTGAGAAAAAAAATTGAAAAAACCATCAATCCCCAGGGCCAGACAGATTCACAAGTGAATTCTACCAAAGTTTTTTTTTTTTAATTTATTTTATTTTGTTAAATTTATTTTTAGTTTTCCACTTTCACAAGATTTTGAGTTCTAAATTTTCTCACCATCTCATCCCTCCCCCCACCTCAAGATGGCATGCATTCTGAATACTCCTAATTTACCCTCTCTTCTATCTCTCCCCCCTTCTCTTATCCCCTTCCCTTCAATTTTCCTGTAGGGAAGGATAGATTTCTATACCTCATTTACTGTATTTCTTATTTCCCAGTTGCATGTGAAAATATTTTTTTTAACTTTTGCTTTTAAAATTTTGGGTTCCAAATTTTCTCTCTTCCTTCCTCCCCACCCACCCTCATTGAGAAGACAAGCAACTTGATACTGGTTATACATGTGTAGTCATGCAAAACACTTCCAGAGTAGTCATGTTGTGAAAAACTAAGTATATTTCACTTCATCCTATCCCTCCCCCAATTTATTCTATTCTCTCTTTTGACCCTGTCCTTCCTTAGAAGTGTTTGCTTCTGATTACCCCCTCCCACAATCTGCCCTCCTCTCTATTATCCTCCTGCTCTCTTGTCCCCTTCCACCCCTCCCATTTTCTGTAGGGTAAGATAGATTTCCATACTCAACTGAGTGTGTATGTTATTCTCTCTTTAAGCCAAATCCAATGAGAATAAGATTCACTATTCCCTCTCACCTTCTCTCATTACCCCTTCATGTAAAAGCCTTTTTTTATCTGTTATATGTGAGATAATTTACCCCATTCTACCTGTCCCTTTCTCCTTGTCCCAGTATAATCCTCTCTCACCCCTTAATTTTATTCCTCAGGTATCACCCCTTCATCTTCAACTCACTCTATCTATCTATCTATCTATCTATCTATCTATCTATCTATCTATCTATCTATATACATACATATATTTTTTTCCTCCAACTACTCTAATACTGACAAAGGACTCATGAGTTACAAATATCATCTTTCCATGCAGAATGTAAACAGTTCAACCTTAATAAGTCTCTTATGATTTCTCTTTCCTGTTTACCTCTTCATGTTTCTCTTGAGTCTTGTATCTGAAAGTCAAATTTTCTATTCAGCTCTGGTCTTTTCATCAGGAATGCTTGAAAGACCTCTATTTCACTGAATGACCATTTTTTTCCCCTGAAGGATTATGCTAAATTTTGCTGGGTAGGTGACTCTTGGCTGTAATGAGATCTCCTTTGCTCTCTAGAATATTATGTTCCAAGCCCTGTGGTACCTTAATGTAGAAGCTGTTAAATCTTGTGTTATCTTGATTGTGTTTCCACAATACATGAATTGTCTCTTTCTGACTGCTTGCAATATTTTCTCCTTGACCTGAGAACTCTGGAATTTGTCTACAATATTCCTAGGAGTTTTCCTTTGGGGATCTCTTTCAGGATGTGATTGGTGCATTCTTTCAGTTTTTATTTTGCCCTCTGGTTCTAAAATATCAGGGCAGTTTTCCATGTTAATTTCTTGAACGATGATGTCTAGGCTCTTTTTTTTGATCCTGGTTTTCAGATATTCCAATTTTTTTTTAAATTATCTCTCCTGGATCTATTTTCCAGGTCAGTTGTTTTTCCAATGAGATATTTCACATTGTTTTCTATTTTGTCATTCTTTTGGATTTCTTTTACAGTGTTTTCATTTCTCATAAAGTCACTAGCTTCCAATTGCTCCATTCTTATTTTTAAGGAAATATTTTCTTCCGTAAGCTTTTGGACTTTACTTTCCATTTGGCCAATTTTGCTTTTTAAGGCATTTTTCTCCTCATTGTCTTTTTGAACCTCTTTTACCATTTGGGTTAGGCTATTTTTTAAGGTGTTATTTTCTTCAGTATTTTTTTGGGTCTCCTCTAGCAAGCTGTTGACTTGTTGCTCATGATTTTCTTTCATCACTGTCAATTTTTCCTCTACTTTTCCTACTTGCTTCTTTGAGTTCTTCAATGGATTGGGATCAATTCATATTTTTCTTGAAGGCTTTGGAAGTAGGAGCTTTGACTTCTGTGTTGTCTTCTTCTGGTTATATGTTTTGATCTTCTTTGTTACCAAAGAAAGATTTTATGGTCTGACTCTTTTTGTGCTGCTTGCTCACGATCCCAGCCAATTACTTGAATTATAAACTCTTTGTTAAGGTAGGGGTCTGCTTCCAGTGTGGAGGATGTACTGTCCCAAGGTTCAGGGGTTTTGTGCAGCTGCTTTCAGAGATACTTCTAGGGACCTGAAATTTTTCAGTTCTTACATGGTGCTGTGATCAAGGGTGAAGTTTTTACTTCTTTCCTGGCCTGTGCTCTGGTCTATGAGTGACCACAAGCACTCTTTTCTGTCTTGGAACTGTGAGGAGGATTCTCTCTCTACTGCCACTATAAGCTCAACACCCTGAACTGTGACCCAGATACAAGCATGGGAAAAGCAAGAGAATCTTGGACCAGCAAAGAGATCTCTGCAATCCCCCTCTGATCAGCTACTCAATTCCCCTTCAGTATGTGGGCAGGAAGCTCTGGAGGCAGCTGCCACCCCAGGGCTGAGCTCAAGGAATGGGGCTGGGGCCCTTTGCTTCTTTCTCACCACAGACATAGACTTTTCCTAGTGCAAGTTGTCTTTGGTGTTCATGGGTTGAGAGGTCTGGAATCCACCACAGCTGCCCATGATTCAGTCCTCTGAAGCCTGCTCCAGGTTCCCTGAGGCCTGGTCTTTCCCTGTGCTCCCACACCAACCTGCGTTCCTCTCCCAGCCATGTGCAATATACCTTTCTGACCAACCATCCAATTTGTCTTGGGCTGGAAATTTGTTTCACTCTGTCTTTTTGTGGGTTCTGCTGCTTTAGAATTTGTTTAGAGTAATTTTTTACAGGTATTTGGAGGGGTTTGGGGAAGGGCTCAAGCAAGTTACTACTTTTACTCCAACATCTTGGCTCCACCCCTCTCTACCAAAGTTTTAAGGAACAATTAACACCAATACTATAGAAACTGTTTTGGAAAATGTGTAAAAAAAATACTACAAAATCCACTTTATGACACAAATATGATTTTGATTGCTGAATCAGGAAGAACAAAAACAGAAAAAGAAATAGACCAATTTCCTTACGAAAACCAATGCATGTATTTTGAATTAAACATTAGAACGGAGATTACAGTAATATACCAAAAGATCATAGACTCTAAAAAGGTGGGATTTATACCAGGCCTGCAGAAATGGCTCAATATTAGGAAAACTTTCAGCATAATTGACCACATAAATAATAAAAATAAAAATCTTATAATTATGTCAGTAGATGTAAAAAACAAAAGCCTTTGACAAAATACAAAGTCCATTCCTATTACAAACACTACAAAACATAGTATTAATGGAGTCTTTCTTAAAATGATAAGTAGTGTCTATCTAAAACCAAGATCAAGCATTATCTGTAATGGGCAAAAACTTAAAGCCTTCTAGTAAGATCCAAAGTGAAGCAAGGATGACCATTATCTCTACTATTATTCAGTATTGTTCTAGAAATTCTAACGATAGCAATAAAACAAGAAAAAATAAATTGAAGGAATAAAAATAGGCAATGAGGAAACAAAGCTTTCACTCTTTAGACATGACATGATGGTAATTTGGAGAACTCTAGAGAATCAACTAAAAAAAAGTAATTTAAAAAAAATTAACTTCATCGAAGCTCCAGAATATAAAATAACACCAAATAAATGATTAACATTTCTTTACACTAACAACAATATCCAGCAGCAAGTGACAGAAAAAAAAAATTCCTTTCAAAATAACTGCAGAAAATATAAAATACTTGGCTATCTGCCTGCTAAACTTAGGGAGCATATGAACACAGCTATAAAATATTTTTCACACAAATAAAACTGATCTAAACAATGGAAAAAATATCAATTGCTCATGGGTAGATGAAACCAATGTAATAAAAATGACAATTCTGCCCAAGTTAATTTACTAATTGAGTGTCATACCAATCAAACTGCAAAAGAATTACTTTATAGAGCTAGAAAAAAAAATTTAAAAAATTCATTAGGAAGAACAAAAGGTCAAGAATATCATGAGAATAAATGAAAAAAAAAGTCAAAGAAAGTGGCCTAGCATTTCTAGATTTCAAATCATACTACAAAGAAGTAATCATCAAAACAGTCTGGTACTGAATATGAAATAGAATAGTGGATCAGTGGAATAAATCAGGTAAATAAACAAGTATTAAATGTCTGTAGTAATGTAGTATTTGATAAACATAAAGATCAAAACTTTTGGAGTAAAAACGCATCATTTGACAAATATTCCAGGAAAAACTGGAATGAAATTTAGCAAAAACTAAGCATAGACCAATAGCTCACACTATATACTATTTTGATCTTTCAAAATGGATAAATGAGTTAGACATAATGCTTGCTATCATAAATAAATTAAGGGATAATTGAAAAGTGTGCCTGTCATTTCTATGGATAAGAGAAGAGTTTATAATCAAAGAAGAGATGAAGAAGATGATAGGAAATAAAATAGATACTTTTGATTGCATGAAATTAAAAAGCTTTTGAACAAATTAAACAAATGCAGTCAAAATTAGAAAGAAACAAGGAAACTGAGGGGGTTACAACAAGTTTTTCTCATAAAGATTTCATTTCTCAAATATGCAATGAACTAAGTCAAAATTACAAAAAAAAAAAAAAATAGAGCCATTCCCAGTTAAGTAAAGGTCAAAGAATACACACAGGCAATTTCCAGGAGAAGAAATCAAAGCTATCAATAGTTCTATGAAAAGAAAATACTCTAAATTACTACTGATTAAAGAAATACAATTTAAAATAACTATGAGATATACCCTCATACCTACCAGACTGCCTAAGATGACAGAAAAGGAAAATAAAGGATGGGGGAAAATGGAACACTAATGAACTGTTGGTGGAGTTGTGCACTCTGAAGAAAATTTGTAGCTATGCCCCAAAAGCTATAAAACTGTGCATATCCTTTGACCTATCAATAACATTACCAGATCTGTATCCCAAAGAGATGAAAGAAAAGGTAAAAGGACATATTTGTACAAAAATATTTATAGCAGCTATTTCTGTGGTGGCAAAGAATAGGCAATCGAGGGAGTGCCCATCAATTAGGGAATGGCTGAACAAGCTGATTTTGATGGAATACTACTGTAATGTAAGAAATAATGAGCAGATTGCTTCCAGAAAATCTTGGGGAGACTTATATGAACTCATACAAAGTGAAGGGAGCAGAATCAGGAGAATATTGTATCTAGTGACAACAATATTGTAAGGATAACCAACTGGGAAAGACAGTTGCTCTGGTCAAAACAGTAATTCAAGATGATTCCAAAGGATCCATCGTGAAAAATATTATGCACCTCCACATAGAGAGAGGTGATAAATTCTGAGTGCAGATTGAGGCATACTTTAAAACATCTTTATTTTTCTTGCTTTTTTAAAAATTTTTCAAATGTTTTCTTTTGCAAGATGATTAATATGGAAATCTGTTTTCATCACTTCACATATATAATGTATATTCAATTGCTTGCCTTTTCAAGGAAGGGGGAGGGGTGGGAAGAAGGGGGAGAATTTGGAATTCAAAATTGTAAAAAAAAAAGATCATTAATTTTTACATGTAATGTGACATATTTAATGAAATAAAAATATATATTAAATAAACTACTTACCATAGACCAGCACCAAGACATAAGAACTTTATATATCTTAAAAAGATACAGAAATCAAAGTGAATATGATGAATTAATTGATTAACAGTTTTAAGGGCTAACTATGCCCATGCATTATACTAAGTCCTAAGGTTATAAGCACAAAAACTATAGAGTTCCTTCCACCAAAGAAAATACAATCCAAATTGGGAAACATGTATAGTGAAACAATGGCTGTGATTAACACAGTCCCTGGCACACCGTACATACTTAAAAATGTTTATTGACTGAATGATTGAATATTAGATAAACACAAACTCTTTGAATGATTTTAAAAATCAGAGAATAGGGAAAATGTGGTGTAATTTCTTAATCATGTTTTATTCCAAGTCAAAATCTTGAAATTTCCATTTAGTCACAGCCTAGCCCATGGGGCAGGAGAAAGAAGAGGTAGAAAGACAGAGGGAGTTTTAAAAGTGCCCTATTTATTTTCTTCTTTGGCCATTCACAGGATTTTTATTGGGAGTAAAAGCCTATCACATCTAATAGTAAAATGATCAGGACAAAAGGGTGGGGAGGTCTTGCTCACCAAATGTACTCCAAATAGGAAATATAATTAGTTTCATCTGAACAACATAAAGGAAAAAATGTAACTATTTGAAAGCTAATGCATTTCGCTAGGTGATTCTGCCACGGAGCTTGCCATTCATCAGCCCATCTCCCTAAAACAGCCAGTTGTAACCTTTTATGTTGAGATATTTTCATTTATGGAGTTGGATTGAAAAAAAAATGAAGTGATGTAATTGGCAACATCACACTTTTTTAAGGAAACAGGTCTATGAAGTTTGATTGGATTAAGGCAACTTCAAGTCTTTCTCACAAGTGTCTCTTCTTTTCATGAGATCATTTTCCCTTTCAGGAATTTTAATATCAATTAGGTAAATTTAAACATGCACACACACACACACACACACACACATACACCTCTTAACTTGTTAAGCACTTACTGTGTACACACAACTATTATGATTCTCTGGGAAGATAGTATATAAAGGATATGGTTCCCAAACCCAAGTTTACAATCTAGGAAAGCAATAAAGCATATATACAAATAGCTATTATAAATCCATTATAAATAAATGAGAGGTACTTTGTTGCCCTGTAAAGAATCACTGGAATTAGACTAATGAATTAGGTTCAAATTAAAATTCAGCAATTTAGTACTCAAACAGGAAAAAAAAGACAAACTGTAAAGGAATTCTGATTCCTCCTTGGTAAAGAGAAGGGATTGGTTTAGATGACTTCAAAAATCCCTTCTTTTTATGAATATATGTCATTGCTAACTAGGATTCGGTGTTGGATGAGGTGACATGTGGTTGGAATTTAAAGAATGGACAGGACTTTAAACCATGGAGAATTATTTATCTCTGAAACTATCTGTCTTGATTGAGAATTTTCTAGCTTGGACCACCATTTCATAAGAATGTACATCCATACTTCTTTCAAAATTCAATTCACTCTCCTCCTTACTGCACCAAATTGACAGCTCACTACCTCCTTTCAGGTTTTTTTCCTCCTCCCCTCCCATTCTAACTCCATTTCACATATTTTCTTCCCCTCCTATCTTAGAATTTAAATTCCTTGGAAACAGAAACTGTTTTCTTTGTTTATGTTTATATCCCTAGTGAATTGTTTAACATAGTTCCAGGAGTATAATAATCACTTAAACCAAGCTCTATCTATCTATCTATCTATCTATCTATCTATCTATCTATCTATCTATCTAT
>NW_020954642.1:212771-365773 GCF_900497805.2 Vombatus ursinus
TATCTATCTATCTATCTATCTATCTATCTATCTATCTATCTATCTATTTATCTATCATCTTCAACAGGGTTAGAACATTATGAAAAAAAATGGGAGGGTTGAACGTGTGGAATATTTTTCAGGTACAGAGGGTAAGATATCAGGGTTAGAGCTAAGGCTAATAAGAGTGCATCTATTATAATCTCTTAATTTTACATATGAGAAAAGTGAGGATCATAATGTTTAGTGACTTGTCTCGGCCAGATAAGAATTAAGTAGTAAAGTGTAGATTCTGGGTGAGATAATCTGGTACCAAAAGTAGTAGTAAAAATACAATTAATAATAATAATAACACTAACTAAAATTTATAAAGTACTTTAAGGCTCATAAAGCACTTTACAAATATGATTTCATTTTATATTTGGCAACAACCCTTGAAGGTAAATGCTATTATTATACACATTTTATAGATGAGGTACCAGATGAGGGCAGAAGTTAAGAGATGTGCTAAGGCTAACTTGCCTGACCAAAACTTGCAAATCTATTCTAATAATTTGGCAAATTTGTTATTTTATTAAAATATAGCAATTGATAAATACATGAGAGAAAGAAAATCAAATACTTTGAAAGGGGAGAGCAGGTGGGTTTGGGGGGAAGATCACTAAGGACACTTGAATTAGGGCAGTCCTTGGTCTCAGACATGGTCCAGGGAGACTTCCTAGAGGAAGTAAGATTTGAGAAGGCTTCTAAGAGACATAAAGGAATGCTTTCTATGAATTATTTGTAGTTATTTGATTTCATGTATAGCTATGATGAGTATTATTATTTTTGTCCATTTTACATCATTGTGCCCATCATGTTTGGCTTAAGCCAACCACAAAAGTAAAGGCCCAGGTCCATGTAATTAAGCTGTAAACTGAATGACCTAGTTAATCCTTCTAGCTTCACTGATTCTTGACTTTTCCAGCAGGCTGCAGAATATCACTTAAGGCCAGTCTTTTCAGTCCCTTCCCCACGTAGCCTATATGCATATTAAACCAAACTTTTATAAACTGTGCTTTGAATGAGAGGACTGTGGAAGCTGAAAAAGGTGATATATTCAAGGCCTCTTCCTTCCGGCAAAACCTCAGCCAAGCTGCTCTAGACACATGGGGAGCTATTTCTAGAAAATACTATCCTGAATTTCCTTGTGGCTGTTGCTTTCTTGCTCTCCCACTAATAGCCTTTTTAATTACATGAATTTTTATGGAAAGATCAAAAATAACCATTTCACTAAATTGACTAAAGTAAATGAAATTAGTTTAAATTGACTCATATAAAATAGATGGCTCTTTTCTAAACTGTTTACACAAAGTAATTTTGATGATAACGACTTAAATTAGTAAAGGACAATATAGACAAACACATTGGGGGGTGTTTCCTAAAATATGTCATTAAGAACTATATATAAAATATTTCTATGTTATTTGTGAAGTAACAGTAGTGATTTGAAAAATAATGTCTCCCATTCTTATGATGCTTTAAAGTCTACAAAATTCACCCATCATAATAAAACTTCAGGGAAGTATTTTTGAGAACTATTGTCCCCTTTTTTATGAATCAGGAAACAGAGGCACAGAAAGATGTAATTTTCTCTTGGTCACACAACTAGGTTGTACTGGAGCAAGGATTTCTGATCAGACCCATAATTCAAGTCCTCTTTTTGCTATGGAAAACTTAATCTCATTCATACACATTTTATTTCATTCATTATTTTTTTCCAGCATATCCTGTAGTGATCCAAATTGAGGCCCTGCCATTTAACATAGGAGCACTCTTCACATGAATCACTTCATCTCTAATTTGTAATTATCATACACACTTCAAGCTCATGAGTAGGTAAACAACTTGAGTTTGTCCTGAATATCAGTCATTCATGCAGGCAGTCAATAAGCATTTGTTAAGTACTTACTCTATGTCAGACATTGTGTTAAGAGCTAGAGATACCAAGAGAGTCAAAAAAGAGCCCTCTGTTCTGAAGGATTATGTATTCTAAAGAAGGAGACAAATAAACAAGTATCTATCTATCTATCTATCTATCTATCTATCTATCTATCTATCTATCTGTTATTTATCTATTTATCTGTCTATGCAGTGAATGCATGTATGCATGCATGCATGCATGTATATGTATGCATATGTCTGTGAATGAGTGTGTATATTTGCACATGATTCAAAGACTTTTCCTGGTCTTTTCTCCAATACACACATAAATGTGTGCATGCATATGCATATGTCTTATATTCTTCAAAAGGCTTTTCCTCATCTCTTCCCCAATTCCATTTGCCTTCCCATTTACTATATATGTGTGTGTGTATATATGTGTGTGTGTCTGTATATATCTACATATGTATGTAAATATATATAGTTATATATTACACATTGTAATATACACACATATGTAATTGATTTACTATATAGTAAAATACATATATGTATATGTAATTATGCACTATGTATTTATATGTGTATATATGTATAGGTATGTGTGTATACAAGCACATGCACACACATATGATATTTGAGGGCAGCTAGGTGCCACCATAGCACATAGAATGTTAGACTGAAATCAAGAAGACTCATCTTCTTGAGTTCAAATCTGGCCTCAGACTCTTACTAGCTGTGTGACTCCAGACAAGTCCCTTAACCCTGTTTGCCTCAATTTCCTCATCTGTAAAATTATCTAGAGTAGGAAATGACAAACTAGTATCTTTGCCAAGAAAACCCTACTAGGAGTTATAAAGAGTCAGACATGACTGAAATGACCAAACATTAACAATGATATTTGAACTGATTCTTGAAGGGAGCTAGAGAAGCCAGGAGATGGAGGTGAAGAAGGACAGCATTTTAGACATTAGGGACAATCAGTGATAAAGCACAATGTTGGGAGATGGACTGTGATTCATGAGGTAGAGCAAAAAAGAACATTAGAGAATGACCTCAGGGCTGTGGTGGATATGGAATATGGATCTTACATAAGCAGAACCAGAAAAGTGCCTATCTCTAGCAAAATGAGATTTAGGAAGTAACCATATTATGAGAATCTCATTTGCAAAAGACTAGAGGTAGATAATCATAACTTCAACAGGGACCTAGCCAAGTTGGGTTTGGCCCCTAGATATCAAAACCCACTTCTACTAGGTAGGTCTAACTACCTACACCCTTCATCTTCATCCCTCCATCCTCCAGAGTAATATCCATAGTGTTTATGATATACTGTGAATGGTAAGAATGTAAGTGGAATTTCAAAGTAAAGTTAGAATGAATACTCCCTAGATATTTCAGTCAATCTAGGCGAATTCCATTATGTAGTGTGGGAATCAGGGTAGGGACTTTTCTCCTCTCTATTAAGTAAATTGAGTGATAACCAAGTACACATATTGATTGAAGCAAAGAAAAGCAATTTGATTGACCAAATTATTGAGTGTCTTTTCTTTCCTTGGGGGAGGGGACATGGTACATTCTTTTAATTTTTTTTTTCCAGTTAATACTCTGAATATTTGTACTTAAGAAATCAATGAAAGAAGCCAAGGTAATCTCAATTCTGATATGATCAAATGAGATCTCTTTGAATGGTGATAATTAAAACAAATATGAAATAAGAATGAATTGAAAAATATTACACACAATTAATATACTGGAAATACATTTAATGTGAAAGGCCAGGTTGAAGTTTTCACTTACTTGCTTTTAAAAAAGATCACTTAATTTCTAATATTTGGATTCTACTAGATTCTCATTTTGTTTTTCAGTGTACTAACTCCAATGTAGTTAACTGCCTCTCCACACCTCGATGAGAGATTTTAAGTTTCAACAAGTGAATGCGTCACCTTATGAGTCACCTGGCTACAATCTTCTCCAAACTATATGTATCTTGAGCTGACAATCTGTCATCACTTGGTAAGACCAACCAGAGCTTATGTTCCACTAGCATAGTCTGGTGACCCAGGGTAACCTCCACCCCATATTAAGGCATCAGAGGAGGAGTGGATTGCTTTTCCCTTTGCTGTTTTCATCATCCACTGATGCTGAAGCTACACACAGACTCTCTACAAGAACAACATGGAGGGGATCCAATCAGTTTGGCCTATATTCAGTCTAGTTTGGCATGTTTCCTATGGAGGAATAAGAGTTTCTCTTTCTAAAATCAGCAATTTATTTTCAAAGGGGAATTAAACAGGTTTAATGAGGGCCTTGGGCTATGCCTGGGGAGAACTGGGAAACAGACAGAGGTGGAGAGCATATCTCTGTGGTAGAGGGTTTCTGTATATTTTAAAACAAAGAGATGCTGTCCCATGAGAACTGAAAGTGGTTCAGGGGATTATCATGGGGGAACTCTTTTATATGAAACCTTCTTTACTTTTTGGCTTCCAAGACCATCTTGTCTCCTGGATGTCTTACACACACACACACACACACACACACACACACACACACACACACACACATGCAGAGACATATGATTATATCTATATAGATATCACTATATATATGCATGTGTGTATATATTCATATGTATGTATGTGTGTATGTGTGTATAGTATGTATAGTAGAATGTAAGCTCCTTGAGGGAAGGGACTAAATATTGTTTAACTTCATATCTCCACCCAGCACAAAACATTGAACTTTTTCATGGAGTAAGTGCTTCCTTGTTTATTATTATTAACATTATTAACAAAATATTTTTTTCTTTAAATCACAAAGGCCAAATTACTTTTGATTCCTGGGATTCTGTTTCCCAAATTTTTTGAAAATGCAGTGATCTTATGGATCAATGAATAGATTTTTATCAATGAGGTATTCAAGAATTTAACAGTTGATAAACTTTAGTAATGTATTCCCTACCCACAAGAAGTCTCTTGAAAGGGAATCACAGAACAATAAAACATAGAGGCATCATGGCATAAAGAAAAAAAAAACACTGAAGTTGGAAGTTAAGAAAGATTTGAGTTTGGAGATAACCTTGGACAATGATTACCTGTATAATCATGGCTGACAGTTTCACTGTGCTTTGCTATAGTCAGATAGAATCTAGAACATTGTGCTCTTGCTCAAATGCCTCAATTTCATATTAGGTGATGATTGGTTAAAAACTGGAGTCTTTTTTTAACTATAGGAAAATAAGACATATGATAGAATTGGTAAAGGAAATGTCAACCATGTTCAAGCATCCCATGAGTTCTTGGTGAAGAGGGATTGTATTAGGTTCATTTGATCCCAGAGGATAGAATAAGGAGAAATAGAGGAAAATTGCAAAGAGGATAATTTGAGGTTGATATAAGAAATGTTTCTAAGAATTAGAGATATTCAAAATTAGAATGGGCTGACAGGAGCAACAATGGTATGCTGGTAAATATATAACATCCACTCAATGATGTGCTGGTAAATATATAACATCCAACTTAAAAAGAAAAAGTACCCATCATACCTTTTTTTTTGTTCTTAGTAATCTGCATATTAACATTTTCTTCATCACTTTTTTAAAGTCTAGAAAATCAACCAAACAACTATTAAGCCTTGATTTTTAGCATTTGACTTTTTCTGAGGTGTAAATGATCACTGAAAATTAACAATCAGGCCCTTGTGATTGTTAAGACCTGAATATCTTACATCCATGTTGCCCTACTCACTAGAGAATTTTAAGAAATGACTGGATGACCACTTTGGGTTTATTTGGAAGACAATTCTTGTTCATATATGGGTTGGACCACATGGTCTCTGAGTTCTCTTCTAACAGATATTATTTAAATCACTCAACATCTCTGAGTGTCTGATTTTTTTTAAGCTATAACTGGGGATTGTAGAATCTTTAGTATATTTTTTTCTGTGCAATCATCTTGAGAGTAAGGACTTCAGTTTTGCCTTTAAATCTAAAGCACAAAGCACAGTTTCTCAAACATAGTAGTTGCTTAATCAGTATTCCTGGAAAAGAAATTAATTTAATAGAAAATTAAATTCTTTGCACAAAGCCATAATTATATGTATGTAGAACAGAATCAGTTACAGAAAATGGAGAAGTTTTGAATATTGTGGATAAGTTCACTAACCTTAGTTCACTAGCCAGTATATTTTCCAGGGATGTACACATTTGTTTTTGACCACTGCCTCTGTCAGTCCCACCTCCCTTATATTATCCCTTTCCCTATTCTTTCCCTTTACCATTACTGCTCTTCCCTCCCTCTTAACCCCCCTCCCTTTTCTTTCCTCTTTTTCCTCCTACTGCCTATAGGGAAAGTTAGATTTCTATACCTAACTGATTATGTTATTCCCTTCTTGAGCCAAATCTGTTGAGAGTAAGGTTCAAACAATGCTCATCTGTCTCCCTTCTTTCCTTCTGCTCTAATAAGTTTTTGTGTCTGTTCCTGTGATATAATTTACCCTTGTCTGCCTCCTCCTTTCTCAGTACATTTTCTTAGATCAGACTAATCCACTTACTTGGATCCATTTAACCCACTTGATTAGATTTTTTTTATCATTACAGCAAAGTCAACTTATATCCACCCCCTTTATGTATACTCCTTTAACATGGTATAATAACAATACAGTTCTCAAGAGTTGCAAGTGTCATCTTCCCTTGTAGGGATGTAAAGAGTTTGTCCTTCTTAACAACATATTGTATCTTTCTGTCTCATTTACCTTTTCATGTCTCTCTTGAATCTTGTACTTGAAGATCAAATTTTTTGTTGAGCTCTGGTCTTTTCATCAGGAATGTTTGGAAGTCCCATATTTCATTGCATATCCATCTCCTCCCTGGAAAGATCATGCTCATTTTCCCTGGGTAGTTGATCCTTGGCTGCAATCCCAGTTCCTTTACCTTCTGGAATATCATGTTTCATGCCCTACGGTCCTTTAATTTAGAAGCTACAAGGTCCTGTGTAATCCTGACTGTGGTTCCATGATATTTAGATTGTTTTTTTCTGGCTGCTTGCAGTATTTTCTCTTTAATCTGGTAATTTTGGAATTTAGCTATTATATTCCTTGGCATTTTCAATTTAGGGTCTCTTTCAGGTGGAGAGTGATAAATTCTTTCTATAGTTATTTTACCTTCTGGTTCTAGGACTTCAGGGCAGTTTTCCTTTATGATTTCCTAAAAGATACTGTCCAGGCTCCTTGTTTCATCATGATTTTCAGGTAGGCCAATAATTTTTAAATTTTCTCTCCTGGATTGATTTTCCAGACCAGTTGTTTTACCCATGAGGTATTTTACATTTTCATCTATTTTTTTCATTTTTTTGTTTCTGTTGGACTTGATTCTTGCTCTCTCATAGAGTCATTAGTTTCCATTTGTCCATTTCTAACTTTTAACATATGGTTTTCTTCTATCAGATTTTGTACTTTCTTCTCCAATTGGTCAATTGTATTTTTTAAGGATTTTTCTACCTCTCATTTGACTTTTAAAATCCTTCTTGAGTTCTTCTAAGAAGGCTTTTTGGGCTTCAGATCAGTTCATATTCCCTTTTGATGTTGCAGATGTGTGTTTGTTGACAATGTTGTCCTCTTCAAAATTTCTGTCTTGATCTTCACTCTTCTTGTAATATGATTCTATCATAAAATTTTTTTTTTTGCTCATGGTGTTTCTTTATTCTGTAGACTTTACAGAGATTATGCTCTCCTGCTGGGGAACAGAGGGCACTGATCCAAGCTTCTTGTGTTGGGAGCCTAGGTCTTGGTCACTGGCTTTGTGTGCTGGGGCCTCTTATGTTGGCAATTGGAGACTGTAGGTTTCTGGCAGCTTACCTGGTGTTGGGCTGGAATCAGCAAGGTTGGAGTTTTCAGGCAAATCTAGGTTGCCTGTTTTTTCTTTCCTTTAGCTTTGTTTAGCTCCTTTTAGATGGGTGTTGCAGTGTGTTTATCTGCCTGGGGCCCCTTGCAGTGCTGCCTCCCTTAGTTCTGTTGAGGCACTGGGAGACTCTTTTGCTGTAGAATGCTGTGGCACCTGGTGGTTTTCTGAGCTGGTATTCACCGGTTCCCCCACCCTCACTGAGTTCCAGCTGTGCTTCAGGATCTCCTCCTGATTGGCAGTTGGAGGCTGTAGGGTTTTGACTGCTTACCTGGTGTTGGGCTGGAATCAGCAAGGCTGGAACTTTCAGGCAATTCTAGGTTACTTTCTTCAGCTCCTTTCAGATGAATGCTGCAGGGTGCTTATCCATCTGAGGCCCTTTGTAGTGCTGCTTCCCTTATTTTTGTTGAGGCCCTGGGAGACCCATTTGCTGTAGTATGCCTAGGCACCAAAATCTCATCCTGGTGTGCTAAAGTGGGTCTTTCCTCTAGCTGGCTGGGCGACTCCCATTCCCTACTGCTCCCCTTCCCCCAGGGTAAGAGGGGCCTTTCCTGTTAATCCTTCTAGCTACCTGGGCTACTGCACTGCAGCTCCCCATCTTTCTTCTGGTTCAGCTGTTCCAGGGTTTTTTCTGGGGTGATATTTTCTGGGTTTTCAGAGGTTGATAGGAGATGGTGAGAGCAACTACCTTTTTACTCCTTCATCTTGACTCCCGAAGTGGAAGTCTCCAGGGATGTACACATTGTTAATGAGGTTGATGCACGCATTGTTAGAGGTAGCTAAGTGTTTGGGAGGCTTCAAAGGAAAGTGTGGGAGAGAAGAGGTGTTAGACTGTCTACTAAATTGAAGGTCTACAGAGCCCTTGAGCTGGCCTCATTGTTGTATGCCTGTGAAACCTGGACAGTATACCAGTACCATGCAAGTAAACTGAATCATTTTCATTTGAATTGTCTTAAGAAGATTCTAAAGATCACCTGGCAGGATGAGATACCAGATGCTGAAGTCCTTTCTTGAGCTAAATTGCCAAGCATTCAAACTCTACTGAATACAAACAAACAAAAACTCTGCTGCAGAGAGCACAACTTTGATGATTTCATCATGTTGTTCAAATGTGAAGCATACACCTGCCTAAAAGACTATTTTCCAGAGAACTCAACCCAAGGAAAGTGCTCCCACAGTGGTCAGAAGAAGTGATACAAGGACACTCTCAAGGTTACTCTGAATTACTTTGGAATTGATTGTGTGACATGGAACATGCTGTCAGAGGACCTCCCAGAACAGTGTGCTCACATCAAAGAAGGTGCTGTGCTCTGTGAAAAAAATCAGGATTGCAGTAGGTCAAAAGCAATGTGAGATGTGCAAATTTCGATTCATCTCCACTCCAAATGTTCATATGGACTTGTGGTAGAGCCTTCCAAGATCAAATTGATCTGATCAGACACATTATAACTTGACTCTAACATAGTGATATCATTTTGGTCCTCTTCAAGAATGAAGGACAGCAACCAGTTGTGAGGATAAGTAAAATCAATGATGTGTGTAAAATGATTTATTTACCTTAAAGCTAAATAAACATTTCAGTTATTATTATTATTATTAATAATAACAATAATAATAATAATAACCATCCTATCACTAAACTGAAAGTATTCTGTCCAAAGTTACTAGTGATGATCTCCTTGTTGTCAAATATAGTGGTTTCTCAAATCTTTTCTTTTTTGACCACTCTTCAATATTTCAAACTACAGAATATAATCTCTTCTCTTTCACAATGTGTTGCCATTGTCTCTCTTTCTCTTTCTCTCTCTCTCTCTTTTTTTGGCTTTCCTCCTACCTCTCTTCTTAGGCTCCCTTACTTTGACAGAACATTTTGTCATTTTTTTTCTCTCTAAACAAGGGATAGTGAAGATTTTTTTTCCTTTTCTTTTGTGCGTGTGTGTGTGTGTGTGTGTGTGTAAAACAGACCCCCTTGGAACTCTGATGAAGCCTAGATTCTTCTTGTCAGGATAATATCTTTAAACACACAAAATATAATTCACATTTACAAATGAAACCAATTCTTTTGAAATAGAAATATACACACATATTCACACACACTCTCTGTAATGATTTCATTAGTTTCTATTGACTCCATTATTCAATTATTATCATCTATATAACCAGTTCTAGTCTCTTCCAAAATCCAGTCCCATATTAGGATAATGCTTATGGAACCTTTTGAAGCTGATGCTGTGTAGGCCATTCAAACTTACGGTATCTACAGCAGAACTCATTATCTTAACACCAAACCTAGTCCCATTCCAAACTTTCCCATTCCTTTTTGCTTGAACTACCATTTTAGTAGTCACCCAGGTTTGCAGCTTTGAACTTTTTCCTTAATCCTTTACTTTCTCCAACCAACAATTTCTAATTAGGCATTGTCATTCCTTCTATCCCATAGTTTTTCTGCAATCTCTTCCCTTTTTTTTCCCAGTAGGCCACCATGCTAATTTGTTCTAATGTCACCATATTATCATTGTAACTTTTTTATTTATCTAATTTGACCTCAATTTTCTCCCTTGTCAAATGCATCCTCCATATAAGTGCCAATGTGATATTCCTAAAGCACTACACTGAAACTGTCACTATCCTATTCAAAAAAGCTTCACTAACACCCTATTATTTCTAGCAACAAATACAAACTCTTCAGTTTGGTACTTAAAATCCTTTTCAGTGTGAGTCCTGGCCAGTCTATCAGCCTTATTGCATATCAATTACTTTCATTCACTCTTTAGTATAATCAAACTGACCAATTTGCCATTCCTGAGTCATACATAGGTTTTTCTGGAAGCAGTAAAGCCAGCTCATGTTCCCAGAGAAAACTCTAGTTATATTCACAAAGATCTTCCTAATGTATCTCATACCAGTCTTGTGGAGAAGGTAGAGAAATGGAACTGAATGATGGTACAATTAAATGAATTCAAACTTCGTTGTTTAGGTAGAATCAACAATGTATCAGGTATTCTCCAGTGGAGTTCCCCGTATATCATAGGATAGTAGATTAACATATTTAAGGGATCACAGAAATCATATAATTCAAGTTACTAATTTTAAGGATCAGGAAACAAAGACACAGAAAGATAATATTTCTTGCCAAATGTCATACAAGTATTAAACACCAGAAGAAGGTTACAAACTTAGGTTTTGCAATTCTATAATTTCCGTTGTACAATATTTTGCATGTTACTTTATAAATAGCATAGCAATAATAATAATAATGTGTATCATTTATATAGTGCCTAATATGTGCCAGACACTGTGCACTTTACACCTCATTTGATCTTCATAAGACTTCTAGGAGATAGGTGTTATTATTTATTCTTAATGTGATGAAAAATGTGATGAAAAACATGTGATGAAAAGAGACAAATGTGTTAAAGGAATCATAAAGGAATCTTAATTCTTCACTAGCACAGACCCTTTTGGTAGTCTAGTGAAAAATATGGACCACTTCCCATAATAGTTTTTCTAAATGCATAAAATAAAATACATGGAATTGCAAGGGAAACTCATTATGTGGGAATGCATTTATCAGAATTATTATTATTAATAATGATGATGATGATGAAGATGATGATGATAAAAGTAGTAATAGTAATAATAATGCATGGACTCTGGATTAAGAAACTGTGATTGATAAAGACCTAGAGAACATCCTTATCAAATTTGCAGAGCTTAGAGTAATGACAAAGAGGTTGGAAAGTAGAGTTAGGATCCAAAAACATCTTGACAGAATAGGAGATTGAATATTTAGAAGGTTATATCCCACGTAATTAAATGCAAAGTCTTATATTTATCATAAAAATTAACTTCAAGGGGTGATATTGTTAGCAAATTAAGGGAACATAGTAAAAAAACAATCACATGTCAGATCTATGGATAGGGAAGAGTTCACAACTAAACAAGAAAAAATGTATCATAGGAGACAAAACAGATAATTTTGATTATGTTGAATTAAATTAATGTAACCAAAATTAGAAAGAAATCAGGAAACTGAAAAAAATTACAAAAAATTTCTCTAAATATGATTTCCTTTCTCAAATATATGAAGGCCTGAACCAAATTAATTTAAAATAAAGCCCTTCTACAATTGATAAATGGTCAAAGGATATGAACAGTCAGTTTTGAGAAGAAGAAATCATGGCTATCTATAATCATATGAAAAAAATACTCTACATGAGTAATAAAATTAAAATAACTCTGAAGTACCCCCTCATATCCATCATATTGCTGAATATGAAAGAAAATGACTACGACAATGCTAGAGGGAACGTAGAAAAATAAGTACACTAATGAACTGTTGGTAGAGTTGTAAACTGTAAACTGGAGAATAATTTGGAACTATGTCCAAAGGGCTATAAAACTTTGTATAACGTTTGAACCATCAATACTGCTGCAAGGTCTGCACCTTAGAGAGATCAAAGAAAAAGGAAAATAACTCATAAATATAAAACTATTAATGACAGCTCTTTTTGTGGTGGCAAAGATTTGGAAATTGAAGGGATAACCATCAATTCAGAAACTTCAGAGCAAGTTTTGGTGTATGATTGAGATAGAATACTATAGTGTTATAAAAAATAACAAAAGAGATGATTTCAAAAAAAAAATTGGAAGATGTCTATGTGCTAACGCAAAGTGAAGTGACAGAACCAGGAGAATGTTGTATACAGTAATAGCAATATTGTAACAAAAACCGACAGTGGAAAAAATTAACTACTCTGATCAATAAAATGTTTCACAGTAAAACCAAAGGACTCATGATGAAAAAAATGCTATCCATCTCCAGAGAGAGAACAGATAAACTCTGAGCACAGATTAAAGGATATTTTCTTTCAATTTATTTTTCTTGCTTCCCTCTCCCTTCACAACATGACTAATGTGGAAAATGTGAAGATATGCTTTCCATGATTTCATACACACATACACATATGTGTATGTATACATACACACATGAGAATATATGTGTATATGAACGTATACATCTTTACATATGTATGTGTACTGTGTGTGTATATGCATATATAATAAATGTGTGTATGTATGTGCATTTGTATGTGGTGTGTGTGTATAATTATAATTATTAATAACCAATATCTTGGAGATTCAGAGTTTCCCCCTTCTTCCAAAGTCCTTATTTTAAATTCAGTTTTTCTTCAGAAGGACACTACTGATAATGAGATTGCACTGACTCCTCCTATTCTGGTCAGCCACCCCGCTCAAGCTTGAAAGTAATTTAATCTAAAGTAGGGAATCCCATTGCCTTCTACTAAAGCTTTTTATATAGATATTCCGAGGCTAGGAGTGGTCTGGTATGACTGGGACTGGTCTGGTACAGAGATATTTTCTCTGTCCAGGGGTGAAATGGTGATGGAGTGACATCAGCTCCTTTAAAAAGAGTATATAAAGTGTGCATTCTAACTCCAGAGTGAGCTCAGTTCCAAACTATAGCTCCTATGCAAGGACACATGCATGTCTCCCACTTTGAGAGAAATTCAAACATGCAACTAATTCTGTTTGTCTTTCTTAGACCAAACTCTGAAGACTGGTATAGACACACACACACACATAGACATGTGTGTATACATGTATACATGTATGTGTATGTGTATATAGGTATATACACAGATATAGATATATATGTATATGTGTATATATATATATATACACACATACATATATATCTATATTTCTGTGTGTGTATAATGGGTATCATATTTTTTGTCTTCTCAATGGATATTATTGTTGTTTGTCCTTCATTCTTAAGGAGGATGATGACATCAGGGAGGTGATGCCATGACATGCAAGTGAATTAAATTTAAGTGAGGGAGGGCTATGTAAAGTCACCAGCCTCACTTTCTCCTCCAGAGTCATCTGGGTCCAGTGGCCAGATATAGATCAGGATGACTAAAGATGGCCCAGAATGCAGTGGGGGACCTTGGCCTTTTCAAGCTAAGGTCTTTAAGAGGCTTCAGCTTGACTGAAGCAGTGCCCATGCAGTGATTAGTCTTAAAAAGAAATGAGGAAGAGAATGGCCTCTTTACCTAGTAAAAAAAAAAAGATCTGGGATGGGAAGACCCTCTGTATTTCTGGTCAATATAGAAACAATTTCTATTTACATTCTTTCTGGGGCAATCAGGGCCCAACAATAAGCAAGTAGGCCTTGGTCAAGGACCTATTGTTGGCCAAGCAATGAGAGGCAGAGTGATTTGGGGTTAAGACTAATATTTAACAAAGAAAAAAAAGTGAGAGAGATTAAAATTTATAGTTTTGGAAAGAACTTTGGACAGAACTCCCTAGGTATGGGGTGTGATGATCTATGTGGACAGAGGGAAGGGAAAGAAAGAAAGAGAGACAGAGAATAAGAGAGAGAAGAAAGAAAGAAAGAAAGAAAGAAAGAAAGAAAGAAAGAAAGAAAGAGAAAGAAGGAAGGGAGGGAAGGAGGGAAAGAAGGAAGGAAGGAAGGAAAGAAGGAAGAAGGAAAAAGGAAAGAGCTAACCATTGCAGCTCTGTTGACCTAAACATAGGCTGCATATTTGATAATGATGATTCCTTTCTTATTTGAATAGAAATAGATGATTGTAGAAAGTCCCTTCAAATTTTCACATTAAGTAATTCTATATCTAGGCTATTTCATCTCTTGGAACCCCTTATAGATAAAGACTGTTTAGTTACCTGGTTCCTGAAATCTAGCATAAAATTAGGTGTTCAATAAATGTTTGTTGATTGATATAATTTTGGGAAAAAAGTCTGGGATTTTGCCTCACATCTATCAATCATAGTTTCCTCTCCTCTAAAATAATTTAATTGTATTATATAATTTGTAAGTCTATATTATTTGGGGCCAATCATTGTATCATTCCAAGCTTGAGTTTCCAAAGATATAAAATGAGCTTCTATGATGTTTTTAGCTCTAATGTTCTGTGATTCTCACATTTCCTTCTGTATGAATTTCTGTTACCCATAACTCTCTCCTATAAACCAAAAAAGTTTTCTCCTCTTCTCTCTCTCACCTCAGTAAGCAATTTTTCCCCCTGCTGGGTTGGGTCAGGAGTTTGTTTGTTTTGTTTGGTAAGGGGCTTTAAAGTTTCTTCTATTTTCAATTAATTATCCCATACATCTTGACCTAAGACTACTTTAGATCTCATTACTTTTTTTTTTTGTATTGCAGTGTATTGGATGCATTTTTCTATCTCCCACTGAAAAGCTTTAAACCTCCAGGAGTGAGACTTTTTATCATAATGTATTCGATCAATTCACTTTTTCATTAGTATATTACTCACTGGAATGATGTTATCATTCTTAGCACAGATCTGTATGAGCCATGCATAGGTAGCTTGGTGGCAGTTATCAGGTACAAAAATATAGAGAAGAAATATTGTGGGAGTTTTAAAGCCTAAAATCCAATCTGCTTAGTCTTCCTTTCAAAAGAAAAGGAGAAGAAAGTGGAACTGAGCAGAACTGTATACTTTTCAGACACTCCACCTCTTAAAGAAACAGCCAAGACAATACACAATGTAACAAACAATAAGATTTGGAGTACTTAGGTTCAAATCCACTTTCTACAACCCTAGCATCTTTGAGAATATCCCTTTTTCTCTTCAGTTTCCTTATTATGAGCAAATGAATAAGTAAATAAATAAATGAGGAAACTAGTTCAAATCAGGGGTTTCCAAGCTTGGGTACTCATATGTCTAGGTGATGCAAGAAGCCCTATCAAGGGATTTTGATAATTAATTATTATCCTATTGAAATAGCCCAAAATTTTAGTATTAGTGAAAAAAATCCAACAAATATACGGATTGGAGAAAGGTGAAGAAGCAGGGTGGGTTGGAAAAGGGAAATAGTGTTATAATATATTGAAAAAAGTTGAAGGAAACTATTATTATTATTATTATTATTATTGTATTATTGCTGATGGCAAGAAAAAAGTTGTTTATGGTGGTGGGGGAGAGGATTGAGAACTGCGTGGGGTGCAGAAGGAGGACAATACTAGCTGGATATAGAAGAATCTCATTAGGAAACACCTGGAAGTAGTTGAAATTAGGGGTGATTCAATGGCATTGGCCTATGTCTGTAAGATGAAGAAAGACAATACCTTTGTGGTCTATTCATTTTGGGTAACTGCTGGGAAGAAGGGGAGGTGAATGATTGTGTGTGTGAGTGTTGCCTAGAGAAACAATCAGAAATGCAAAAATGCATATTTACCAGGTTTACCAGGTGGTATATATTAAGAGTCAGGGCACTGACCCAGATCTTCCTGACTCTGAGAATAATATTCTATATACTATGTTACATTGGCAAAGTCTTCAGCTCATGTGTAGAGGAAAGGAAATGACCTTGAAAGTAATTGTTATTTTACCTCTGTGAACCTCAGTTTCAATATCTGTAAAATAGAAATGATAATAATTGAAATTGCTCACAGAGCTTTTGCAAGAGATTGTTATGAGTATCCAATGAAAGGATGTGAGTAAAACCCCTTGGAAACCTTACAGAAGTATGCTGTACAACCACATATTGTTAAAATATTTTTTGGTGGGTTATTAGTTCTTAGATAAGGGGAGCGCTTTCTTAGTTGAGGTTGTTGTTCATTTAAACACTGTCTCTGTGATCCTGGGAAATAAATTTCCTAGCAGTGTACAGCTCAAGGTCAGGGCACAAGTCAGGGGATTGAATGACATGGCTTGACTTTTATATTGTAAATAACAGAACTTGGTTTAAGAAATCGATCTGAGAGCAAAATGACTGAAACTGGGTACGTGAGCAAGAAATGTCAAAGTCGTATCATTTCCTTGTCCTGATTTTAGCAAAACTGACCCCTTGTCTCAGCAGAACAGAATCATTTTACACAAGTACTTTTCATGTTGTTTCACTGCTAAAATATTCATTAGATGATTTTAATAGTCTTTAGAGTCAATTAAATTCAATTCAGTTAGATTCAACAAATTTTGAATACTTCTTCTCTACCTAGCATTGTGTTTGTTATTGAGGATAAAAATAAATAAATAAAATAGCTCACATTCTAACAGATGGATATAGATGGTGCATGTGTATATGTATATTTGTATACAAACAGATGTATATATAACATATATGCATACACACGGACTATATATGCACATACACACCCACACCCACCCACCCACACATGTATATATGTATATATTTACATGTGTGTATATGTATATACATATACATATATACATACATACACACATACACACACACAGAAACAGAGAAATAAAATGTTTGGAACTGTTGTACTGTTGTGGATGGTCTTGCTTTAGAAGAGCATTGAAGTTACTGGTTATCCAGCTACAAGACAGCTAACAAACACTCCCTGTTACTATAATTAAGCTTATCTAGAATTACTCATTCTTAAAGGAGTGACTTACAATGTATATTATACTATTTTGTTTGTAATCTTATTTGGTGTTTGATCAGTTCTCAATGCCACCTAATAATACCCTCCAGTAACAAAGAAATAAAGTTAACCCAAACAAACTCATACATTGATCATGTCTAACAGCACATGCCCTGTTCTTCACCTGTAGCTCACTATCTCTTTACTCATAGAATGGATATAATAGTAGTAGTAAAAGGAGGGACAAAAGAAGAGAAGGGAGAAAGAGAAGGAAGAAAAGGAGACAGGGGAGGAACTGGCATTTATATACCATTTTAAGCTTAGCCAAGAGCTTCACAGATATTATTGCATTTTAAATGAATGATAAGCTTTGAGGTAGGAAACATGACTCATCATTAAACTTCTAGAGATAATGTAATGATTTAAGTTTTAATGTCTTTTTCATTATAGTTTTCCTTGTTAAGAGTTCTAGATTTGGGATTAAAACATATATTTTAATATTGACTATTTACAAACTATATGATCCTAGGCAAAGCACCTTCCTGAGCCTTGATTTTTTAATGTACAAAATGAAGGGGTGTAATAGGTTATTTCCAAGGTCTCTACAAAATCAGATATTCTATATTCTAAGTTGTATTTCATTTCTCAAACAGTGATCTAAGTTCCTATCAACTATAAAATTTTTGTTCTAAGATTCCCTCAAATGATGAAATTCAATGTCTTACCTAGTGTATCAACCAACTCATATTTAAAAACAAAATAAAATTATTTCTGCATAATTTCTCCATTTTTCTAAAGAATTTTATGAGAATACATTCATTTATGCACAATGTAAAATGTTTAGTAGAAAAGTATGAAATAGAATTGTCTACATTGTTGATATCCCTTGTCATTTTATTCCAAACTAATTCCAATGAATACCTAAAGTTATGCAGCAACTATAGAGTAATTAACCTACCTCTAACAATAAAACAGAACAGCCAATGGAAAAAAATATTTGTAGACTTGTTCCCCTTTTGGTGGACAACCCCAATATTTCCTTGATTGGGGGACAATTGTCAGTAGATTCTCCATAGAATATCACTTCAGTTTCCTCATCTGTAAAAGTGGGTTGTTGTGAGAATTGAATAAGTTAACTTATGTATAGTACTTTGCAAACTTAAAAGTTATATAAATCTAGTGGATACAGATATCTAAACTATTTTTTAGTCTTCATATAGCAAACACTAACTTGCCAAATATTTTTATTTGTACATATCTTCTGTCATCTTCAGAGTAAGCAGAGAAAAATGTCCTCTATGTCCCAAAGCCTAAAACAGCAAATGGAGCATAGTTAGCACTTAATAAAGTGCCAACTTCTTGAATGAAAAGCTTTAATCCAAGCTAGAATGAGTCATACTTATTTAATGCACTCCACTCTCAGATATTCATGTTACTGAAATACAATGTATTTCTCTTTCAGTTTGGTTAAAGACAGAAGTATTATAGCATAATGGATAGATAGCTGGCTTCAATGCCAGAAAAACCTGGTTTAAAACCCTGTCTGTGACTCTTACTGACTATGTGACCCTAGACAAATTATGGAAGCTCTCAGTGCCCTAACAGAGGGGTCCATAAACTTTTTCCACTCATGACCCCTTTGAGCTGAGATATTTTTACACAACCCTAGGTATATAGGTATATAAAATGGGTATACAAACCAAACCTTTACTAATGATAAATCATAAAGAAATTTATTTTAAAACAATTCTTTGGTATACATATAATTTTACCATTTATTAAAGATGAAAACAAATCAACATACTGAGATGGATATGCTTATTTATTTTTACATAATGAATTAAATCTTGGTGGAGGTGGACTATTTGATAATGCAGGTTGTAGAGTATCTTCAACATTTTTCACAGTTGATCAATGTTTTGATTTTATAATTGTCAATGCTGAGAATGCCACTTCACATAAATATGTACAACAAGATGGCAGGAGTTTGTTTTGGGCCATCTCAGAAATTGTTGAAAATTCTGTTCTAATCCTAAGTCAAAATTCATTCAACAATTTTGTATATACAGTAAAAATACTGCAATCCGTACCATACAATAGTCTCAAATCTGAGCTAAGGTATGTCTGGCAACTTTCCTTGGCATTGTGTGTTATGACAGCATGCACAGAACAAAGTGCGCATGTTGTGTGTTCACTACCAAGGCTGCAGTGAAGTTGCACAATTCAACACAGGCAAGCACTGCCAGAAACACCTTGAATTCATTACGTGTTTGATTTTGAATTGATTTCTGGTTATTGCACATTCAGAATCCTTTTATTGTTGCCAAATTTTTTGCATCTCTCACATTATGGGGTGGCGACTCACAGTTTAGGAAGTGTGGCTAGTCTAGGAAACTATTACAGTAAGTTTCCATGCAATTGGTAGATTTCATCAGTAGATTGAATTTTCTCATATGCATGTCCCCCAAACCAATATAATTTGAGTTCCAGACCTTATCCCTATCTTTCATTTAAAGATATATTTATTGAATCATGACATAAGTAATGCTAAACAAATTAATAGTTCATTAATGCTAATTTATGTCTGAAGCACTGAACACAAAGCAAAACTAGATAAAAAAATTCTTGTGGTCAAAAACTCTATCTACAGTACCCAAGGAGTAAACCTCTAGTAGAGGTGGAGGAAGTTAGCTAGTATCCAGAGAGAATCAGATTTCCAGCAACAACTGATGATTGACAAAAAGCAAGTGTTCAGTTAGTTTTCATTATGTTGACTTTAAGGTCAAATTACTACAGTGAAGTCAAATGTTAGAGATTCGTAAGTTTTTGGAATGTGAAGAGATCTCATAGACCATCTATAACTCACATGGTTTGTGCACAGGAATGCCCCTCTACAATAGATTGAAAAGCGATCATACAGTTACTGTTTCAGTAACTAATTACATGGTGCTCAATATCTTTCATTGTACTTCATTCTGCTTTTGAATAGCTCTAATTATTTAGGAAGGTTTTTTCCCCTTTATACTGTACCTAAATCTACATATTTGCAGCTTTCACCTACTCTCCTAGCTTTCACCTAGTCCTCTCCTCTGAGGACAGGTGTAACAAGTTTAATCCTTTTTCTGCAATCCAGTCCTTTTAACAGTTGAAGACAAAATTGACCTTCACTTTAAGTATCCTTTTTTTCCAGGGTAAACAACACATGTTCTTTGTGCTTTTCCAGTGAACCACTTATGGCTAGTTTCCCAAGGCCAAATGCTATAGTGATTAGAGTCAAATGAGAGAGGCAAAAGAAAAGCCAATATTTAGGGGAACAAACTGCTTCAGGTGGTCTTGGCTATTTATTTAGAGGAATAATTTCATTCATGCACCAGAAAAATAAGGGTTCATTACTGGACCAAGGTGAGGGTATAACAAAATATTCCCCAAACCAAAATATTTATTTCATTAATCTTTCCTTCTATTTTATTGATGAATTTTATTGGGATGTTAATTTGTCCCCTGTCTACTGCTTTAGCGTCATCCCAGTAACTTTGGTGTATAGTTACACTATTCTCTCTTTCCTTCATATAATTGTTTTATGGTTTGTTCTTTGACTTCATTATTTAGAATTTCATGGCTAATTCTCTATTTTCATCTATGTCTTTTTTGTGATCTCCAAAAAACATAACTATTTTACTTTATTGTGGTATGTAAAGATATATTAATTATTTCTACTTTTGAACATTTGTTTGCAAGATCTCTGTGCTCTCATATAACCTTATTCTTTCTAAAAGTTTTATATGGAGCAAGGAAATACATACTTTTTTCAGAATCATTTAGAACACATTCCTCATGAAATTCTGATGTCTGGGATGTTTGAAAAGCAAATTCAGGTATGGTTTTCTTGCTAAGAATGTGTCAAACATGTATTTATTATTGATCATCTATCTTGTCTTCATTTATGAGTAAGGTCAGATTTTAAGACTCAGTGACACTGGGTTGTATCTTGAGCTCTCCCACTCTTTGGGACACATGCCATTCCCTCTTTTTATTCTGACAGAATAGTATTTTGATATTAGAATTTATCTTCCTTTGTATTTTGAAGTCTTTCCCTTTATTGTTTGTAGAACTTGTTGATTATGAATTGAATGTTTAAATTTAATTATGATGTGTTTGGAGATTTCAGCCTTAGGTTTTTATTCTGTAATATCTAGTATATGAATTATTTTAATTAGCATTTCATTTTGGCATTTGGAAGTCCTGGACAGTTCTCTTGCATTATTTTCATTTTTGCTTTGTCTCTGTATATCTTGTCTACAACATCGATATGTTTTGCTTAGATAATGAGTACATTTTATTTTAGTGGAGTTTTTTTTTTGCTACCTTTCTTCTAGATTACCCTTCACTTCCATGTATTAGTATTACCAATCTATTTTTTTCTCTTTTGTTTCTTTTGTGATACTTCTCATAGCAGATTTGAGATTTGATATGCTATTGTTTTTTTCTATGTAGGTCATAAATTCTGCTCTCATAATTTTCATTTTTCTACTGAAGCACTCAGGAACATCATGTTGTGATTCCAAGTTCTCACATTGTACAAGGTCCTCTGCCATATCACCTGCTTGATTATTTTCCTTTGTTTTACAGTATTTATTCAATGGTATTTTTACTTATTTAATGAATCTGGAGGTCATATATTTTGTGTTAATGTTTTTCCTGTTGATTTATCTGCTTATGATGTAGGTTTCTGATTTTTCTTCTTCCTGATTTAATTGGTAATTTCAGTCTTTTCTCCCATTCTTTATTTTTCCCTATTGCTTACTTTTTTGCTCACTCCCCTCTAATGATGGTTTTCTTGGGGGCTATATCTCATAGCTTCTCAGACTCCTCTTTTGCTGTGTAATTCATGTTTTACCAGCCTAGTTCTTTGCTCTTTGTGACTCTGTGGGGACATAAATAGTCCTGTCTTAAAGGAATTTCACACAAGCCTCCTACACACAATATCCTATGTCCTGTTCTGCTCCCTCTGTTCCTTGGTTCTTTGACCTAGAATTGATAAGAGAGCTACCATGCTGGTGTGATTGAAGTGATTTCTGTAGTTTAGGCTTCTGAGGTTCTGGGAGAATGTAGTACAGAGTGTGGTATGTGGGATGAAGCTCAATTTCCAGTCCAGACATGTATCCTGCCCCTTTTCACCTTGTTTCTCTGCTCTCTTGCAGAGATCTTTTGGAGCAAAGAATGGATAGTGATTCCAGTCCCAACAAACATCTTCCCATGGAGCACTGCCACATTGATGGAAATGTCCATAGCCTAGGGCCAGAAACTCCATGGCACTGCAAAGAAGGAAGGGGTCTAGGGCATGGGGTTGCATGTTGTTGTAAACCTGTGCTTTGGTTCCTTTCTTGCTATCTTTTGGTTTATTTGACCTCCTTCATGAACCAGCTCAAGTATTCTCTTCTACAAGAAGCCTTTCCCAAATCTCCTTGATGCTAGTGTCTTCCCTCTGTTGATTGTCTCCACTTTGTCCTGTACATATGGTTTTATATATGTTGATTATATGTTTTCTTCTCTCTCAGACAATTGGGGAAATATTTTGCATTTCTTTGTATCTCTATTTCTTAGCAGGTAATATTTGCCTAATAAATGCTTCTTCATGGACTGGTGTAATGTTTGCTACCCATTAAATTTTCTAAGTTCTAGTGAAACTGGCTTAATTGCTGTTCCCTGAACCACATCTCAAGCTTTTCCACAACTGCACCTTTGCACCCAGAGTGCTTTAGGTTTGGTTGGTTGGTTGTTGTTCTTTCGTTCTCGAAGAGGACCAAAATGACATCATTATGCTAGAGTCAAGTTTCAGTGTGTCCAACTGTGGCTGATGAGACCAATATGAGCTTGTAATGTTCTGCCACAGATTGGGCACAAATAGTCCATGAGAATGTTTGGGGTGGATTCTCTAAATTTGAGTATCTTTCATTTCTTTTGAGCTGTTTCAATTTTGCTTTGCTCATAGAGCACAGTACCTCCTCTGTTGTGGGCACACCATGATCAGCAGTCCTGTGCCAGTGTCTCCCATGTCAAATAATCAGTTCCAAAGTTCTTGAGAGACCTTGAGAGTGTCCTTGTATTGCTTCTTCTAACCACCATGTGAACACCTGCCATGTGTGAGTTCTCCATAAAATAATCTTTTTGATAAGCGTGCATTTTGCATTCAAACAATGTGGGCATCCCATTGGAGTTACACTCTATGCAACAGAGTTTAAACGCTTGGCAGTTTAGTTTGAGAAAGGACCTCAGTGTCTGGTATCTTATCCTGCCAGGTGATCTTCAAAATCTTCCTAAGACAATTCTAATGGAAGTGATTCTATTTTCTGGCATCGCACTGGTATACTGTCCAGATTTCACAAGCATACAACAATGAGGTCAGCACAATGGCTCTGTATACCTTCAGTTTGGGAGTCAGCCTAATACCTCTTATCTCCCACACTTTCCTTAGGAGCATCCCAAATACTGAGCTGGCTTTGGCAATGTATGCTTTAAACTTGTTATCAATGTGTACATGCCTGGAAAGCACACTATAAGGTAAGTGAACTTATGCACAGCATTCAAATATTTTCCATTTGCTGTACTTGACAGTTCTACATATGGATGGTGTGGTGTTTGCTGATGGAGCACCTGTGTTTTCTTTGGGTTAATTGTTAGACCAAAATTAGCACAAGCAACAGAGAATCTGTGCTTTGTTGCATCTCAGCTTCAGAAGTTGCATTGAGTGCACAATCATCTGCAAACAGAAAATCATGCATCAATACTCCTTCAGCACTTTGGTCTTAGGTTTAGAATCTTCATAAAAGCCCTACCTATATAGTTTTCTACTATCAAAATCAACCCTCTCAAATTCAATTCAAATGCTATCTCTCCCATAAAGTCCTCCCTGACCAACTACCTGGAAATAATTTCTCATATAACAGACTTCACAGCATGTTATATACTTTCAAGCTTGCCATGCATACTTGCATAATACTTAAATACTATCTATTTTATGAGCCCTGAAGCACCTTTCTAGACCAGAGGTTGTAGTGACTTTTTTTGGTTTGTGTTTTTATAATATTTTATATATTTATATTTTGTTATATTTATATATGTATAAATGTATATATTTATAGTTATATATATAATGTAAATATATTTATGTGTTAACATATTTTTATTTGTTTATCCCTATTGTTTACCTAGTACAGAGAATACACAAGAGTGAACAACTGATACATTCCTGTTGAATCTTAAGAACTAGATTAATATTCAACATTGTTCCTGAAATTCCATAATGACCAATTATGGAACTAACCCCAGGGAGGATTAAGAAGAACTGAAGCAAGAGTTTTAGGGCAGAGAAAAGAGAGCCAAGAGAATGAAGACTTATATGACACATGACAGACGATAAACTATCATAGGAGATCAGAGTTTGAATTCCATTTTTTGACACACTACATATGTAAACTTGAACAACTCACTCCACCTCTGTAAGATTCAGGGGTGTTAGGATAATCATATGGGGTTATATAGGTAAAGAACTTTTCAAAGCATTATTCAAGTGTGAGCTGTTATTGTTAAAAGTGACTTTCTTACACTTGGGATATTAAAAAGTCTAAATGAAGTTCAATTTTTGAAGAATTTTTTTAAATTTCATTTCAGCCACAAATTGTGTCTCAGCTCAGAAAGATTCCAGAGAAAGGTTTGTTTCAAAGGAATTGATAATGTCAGACAGCTGGTAGGGGTCAAAGTTAAGTGATTCAATGTAGAAGAAAGGTCTCCTTTGCTCATGTCTCAGGAAAGTGATAGAACATCCCTCATTTAATCAGAACTAATAAGAATTTCTTCCTTCTCATTAATAGGACTCTCTTCAGAGGTTTCATCTTTTTAAACTTTTGAAATTCTAAATGTTTGCATCCCAAAGTAAGAAATTCAGTGTCCTAATATGGAAAGGTGCTATGAACTTTTCTAAAAGCTATTAGAAATTGATGTAAATTTTTTATCTGAAACTACTTTTTTTTTCTAATGCCATATAATAACTATAATTTTACATGATGGAAAGTAGTTTTATACTCACCAAATTTAGCCTAGACATGAAAACTAGACATGGGCCAGAATCCAAAAAATAGCTACCTGCTGTTGAAGACAAATTACTCCTAGGTAGACATTTTATTCAACTCAACAATTACATGCAAAAGATTTGGGTCAGAAGCTTACTGCCTGAATTAAGTGTGTGAACATTACAGGCTGAATTTAGGACTAATATCATCCCTCTTAAAGGGGAAAAAAGTCCACCAGTCAGTATGTCAGTACCACTTTTGTTAGCATTGAATGTTAAAGACAGAGAGAGAGAGACAGAGAGAGAGAGACAGAGAGACAGAGAGAGAGACAGAGAATTTCTGTTAGTGAGATTTCCATTTTTTCCCCATAGGATCCTACAATCTCAGAGCTAAAATGGACCTCCGAGATAATTAAGTCCAATATGGACCTGAGTAGCAAGCTATTCTGCAGCATCCACAATAGACAGTCACTTAACCTTTGTTAGCACACCTCTAAAATAGACAAAGTTATAATATTGCAAGGCAGCCCATTTCACTTTTATTAAGAAACTCAAAAGGCTAAGGTATTTTTTCTTATATTGAGCCAAAAATTGCCTCTGTACAACTTTTACCTATTTATCCTAATTCTATAATATGCCATCAGGTAGAATCAGTCTTATTCAGACACTCTTACCTTAAGGTCCATAGACCCACAATGGCTCTGTGGATAGATTTCAGCAGACCCATGAAAATCATGTTATCACTATTCTGGGAAAGGCTCTCTAGGCTTCACCTGATTCAAACAGCTTAAATTGTATCGATACAAAAAGAAGGATCTGGATAAAAACTCTTTGTCTAACCTCTCTCTCTTCTATGGCCTCTCCTTCTTCCCCAATTGTGATCTTGGTATCCAGAAGCAACCTGTAGGAAAAGGAGTTTTTTTTTTTTAATTTGTGTAATTTTTTTTTTTTTTTAACAAGAGGCAATGTGGGAAGGAGAGGAAATATAAGAATATCAGTACTTTAAAGCTTCATGGTCTTGCAGAATATTTCTCAACTGGATCTGTATCCCATAGCAATTCTAAGGCCATTATTCTATCATTAACCACAGTTAATTCATATGCCTAAGAATATCCTGGAGTGATTATTTTTGCATCCTCTTTCTTTAGACCATCCTTAAAGGTAGCTAGGGGGCACTTTAAGCTCACTATGATATACTAAACCTATGTAATTTACCTAGAATGTCCTGGGCCTGATCATTGGCTATTTTCAAGGACAAGCCATTGTTGAATTAAATGGACATAGGTAATGTCATCTTTTTGATTATCTAAATGAAAACTATTTCTTACCATTTGGGTCAAACAGTGACCTTTTTGGCTTACTTACAGACTTTCCTACATTTTAGTAAGGCTTTCCCTTGGTGTCTATTTACCAACTTGAGTGAGTTTTTAGGATTACATGAAATGACTTCTGAGTGGGACATGTTACCCTTTAATCATCCTTCATAAAGGATAAGAAGGTAACATGTTCAAGGTGACAAGACAAACAGTCTTTATTTTTCCCTAATAATTAATTGTTCAGTAATTACATATCAATTGAAATTTTGATCTGAAAGAATAGCATGACAAAAGGTTGTTGTGCAATTACCAGTTCTTCCAATAAGAGGGAACTTGAATCTGGGGATGACCTCTCTAGTTCTCAACTTCATTTGTAGTCTGGAGAAGGGAAGGAGATGTTCTCTTCTGGGACTCCTATGAGATTAGTAATAAAAAGACACTATTCTGTATATAGGGTCATTGGATTAATAGTTAAAGGGGATCTTAGAGAGATGCTTTAACCCAATTCTCTAATTTTGTTAATAAGGAAAATGAGATAGCTCTCTTGTACTGTTTCTCCCCAAAACAGAGAAACAAGAAAAAATGGAGAAAGAAGTTATAAGGAAGTATGTGTGAATACATCTATATCTATATCTATCTATCTATGAATCTATCGATAGATAGATAGACATGAGAGAGAGTGTGTGTGTGTGAGAGAGAGAGAGAGAAAGAGAGAGATTTTTTAGGGAGGAGGAAAGTGCTGTAAGTATTACATAAACTCTAAAATACAATGTACCCGTAAGGTATTTTTAATCATTAAAATCATGTTATATAAAAAACAAATACTTTAAAAAACAAATTCAACTTTAATTAAAAATTATTAAAATGAAGAACAGATGTACTAGTACCCCAAGGTATAAAGGAATTCAATGAAATTTTGTCTCACTTTCCATAAATGAGTATTATACTGATATCTCTATCTGCCAGAGTAAATATTGGAATTATTATTTTTTTGCAGAATTTTTAAATATTGTTGCCGTTATTTAGTCAGTGGACTTCAGGAAGTACTTCGCTTTTCTGATTCTCTAAGGTAGCTAGGTTGCACAGTGGATGGAACACTTGTCCTGGAATCATGAACACCTGAGTTTAAATAGTGACTCATATACTTACAAGTTGTGTGGCCCTGGGCAAATAACTTAACCTCTCTTTGCCTCAATTCCCTCAATTGTAAAATAAAGATAATAATAGTACCTTCTTTGTAGGGTTGTTGTAAAGATCAAGAGAGATAATATTTTTAAAGTACTTAACACAGTGGCACATTGTAGATGCTTTATAAATTCTTATTCCCTTCCCCCTTCTTTGACTTGGCCTGCTTCCTATTTTTGTTCATGTATCACAATTGGATATGAAGTTAAATGTTTGTTCATCCTGCTACATGGAGGGCTAACACTTGTATTTGGTAACCTCAGATCAACTGTGGTAAGTGTGGAGTATTGAAAAGAACATTTTTTTTTACTAGGAGATATAAAAGTGGAGTTTGAGCTCCAGTTTGTCAATTTTTTGCTATGTTACCTTAGGCAAGGTCACTTACTAATATAGATTAATCACAACTTCCTCATCCATAAAATGGAATTAAAAATTCCAAACTTAGATATACTGTAAAAATTTGTAAGAGTGCTTGACTTGTAGACAGGGAGATCTGGGTTCAAATACTATCTCTGACACTTCACACTTCTCTGATGATAGGCAAGTCAGCTAATATCACTGACTCTCAGTTTTTTCCTCTGTAAAATGGGGCATAATGATGTGGCATAATGATGAAAAAGGTGTGTGTGTGTGTGTGTGTGTGTGTGTGTGTGTACATGTGTGTATGTGTATGAAACTAAGTCTTAGAGAGTTGTCTGTAGCAGTGAAATGTTAATGACTTCCTTTAGGTCAACATAGTTAATATGCATCTAAGGTAGGACTTTCCCTGTCTTTAAGGCCACCTTTTTCATCATTATGCCACATCATTATGCCCCATTTTACAGAGGAAAAAACTGAGGGTCAGCAATACTAGCTGACTTGCCTATCATCAGAGAAGTGTGAAGTGTCAGAGATAGTATTTGAACCCAGATCTCCCTGTCTACAAGTCAAGCACTCTTACAAATTTTTACAGTATATCTAAGTTTGGAATTTTTAATTCCATTTTATGGATGAGGAAGTTGTGATTAATCTATATTAGTAAGTGACCTTGCCTAAGGTCACATAGCAAAAAATGTACATATGTGTGTGTATAAATATATATATGTATATATATATACATATATACACACATATACATACCCACTTACATACACACATACACACACATGTATATTTATCCTTGATGTTAAGTTGGCCTAGGCTCACCTGAGAGTATAACTGTGAAGCCACTATGGGTAAAAAGATCACTGTTTAAGTTATTATTATTGTTTTCTACTTTGAGACTTTCTTTGTTGATTTCCTCCCAAAACACCTCCATATCAGACTATATCTTCCTCCCACTTGACTCCCACTCACTGCAAATTTAGGACAACATGTTTTTCATAATGAATTCAGGAGATCTTAGATTTGACTTTCAGATACTGACCACCCCCAGATGAATGAAGATTGAAGCCTTGTATTCTCTTCAAAAGGAGTCCTGAATGGAAATCTGATGAAAGGAGGAGACATGTGCATTCCACACTGCACAGTGTCTGAGAGATAACATCATATTTTAGGGAATAGTGCTTTCTGAGCAAAGTTCTGGTAGCTGGACTTAATGCAAAATTTCAGCACCAACAAAATGTCAATGAAATAAAGATCAATGTTATCATGGACACAAACACACTTTATTTACTAAAATTATTTTTATTCTCAATCCATCTGTAATATCTAAAAGGCAAAAACAACAACAACAACAACAGCACCAAAACTTGCTGGCTAACACATTCTGGTGTTAGCTCAAGGCAAACAGAGGTTTACAGGCATCAAGAGATAGTGGAAAGAAGATAAGACTTAAAATCTCAAGTTACAAGAGTTCCAAATCTGTAAACTAACTAGCTACAAAACATGAAGAAAGCACCTTTCTCTAAGCATCAACTTCATCCTCTGTAAAATGGACTAATAGTACTTTCATTGTCTAACACAAAAGTCTTTTGTCAGAAAGCTCTCCAAAAATGTGATTGTGCTGTCTCCCGGGAAATAGTGTATAGCTGTCCAGCATAGGCCTGAAGACATCAGGTGGCAAATAAGACAGAGGTGATGAGTTTTCTAAGACAAATGAAACCTGATTGTTGCTGTCATTGTCACTGAGTAAAGAATCTGAGAGATTTCAAACTTTATCTAGATAGATATACTTCTAATGACAACTAAATCATTTAGCATGTGTATAATAAATGCTTGAAGGAACAAATGTATGAGAGATAGTCAAGAAGCAACAGATTCTGACTTTGGACAGCTTTATCTTTTCTTCTAAATAAACAAAGTGGTCAAGAGAAGTGCCTTCTGCCCCCCTTCCAAAGGTCTGTCAACTCATTACACATGTGTTTCTTTGGAAGGTGTCAAGCATTGTTTACTCTACTCTAACATATTTTTTATCTGCCCCCTTCTTTCTATACACATGACCACCAACCTCTTTTAAATCCCCATCACTTCATACCTGCATTATTTCAAAAATCTCTTAATGGGTTTTCCTAATTAAGTCTCTTTCCCCTCTAATCTATCTTTCATACAGATGACAAAGCGATATTGTTGATGACTAGTAACGATCATGCTCAGCCCTGCTCATCAAGCTCCAGTGGCTATCTATTACCCCAAAGATCAAATATAAACTTATCCAGTTGACTTTTGAATCCCTTTGAAGTTCACAGACTGGAAACAAAATACTTTTCCAAACCTGTTATGTATTACTTCTCCACACATTCCAGTCAAACTGTTGTTTGTGCTTATCCTCAAACATGGCCTTCCAACTCCCTTCTCAATGTTTTTTCAAAAGCTGTCTCCCACACCTAGAATGTCCTTCTTTCTCATTTTTGTCTCTTAAGAACACCTAGTTTCCATCAAAATTCAGTTGAGCTGTACTTTCTACATAAAGCCTTTCTTGATTCCTATAGTTGCTTATTCTTCTCTGACTGTCCCTCCCCCTCCCCCCATTATCTGGTATTTGTATTTCTTATATCCATGTAAGTGTTTGGTTTTGGAGAAATTTAAAATAAATATGGTCCTCAATTAGTCAGTCACTAAAACTCACTAAGCTTTTTATGTTATGATTGCCTATTTCCTCATTGTTTTTCAACAGCCCATTCATTCTACCTATACTTGGTACATAGTTATTTTGTGGAAGTAAGTAAGGAAGGAAACAAGCATTTATTAAGCACCGATTATGTGCTAGGTCCTTCACTAAGCACTTTACAAATATTATTTGAATTTCTCAACAACATTGGGAGATGCAAGCTATTATTATACACATTTTACAATTGAGAAAACTGAAGCAGACAGAGGGTAAGTGATTTGCCTAAGGTTACATATTTAGTGTTTGAGGCCAGATTTGAAATCAGAACTTCCTGATTCCAGGCCTAGAGCTCTATCAACTGTGACATCTAGCTGCCATATTGAAGTTTGTAATGTTTCATCTTGCTTTTCCCAGTGCCAACTTTCATGTTTTTAACCTTCTATAATGCAACTTATGGAAATAGGGAGCAAAAAAAAAAAAAGAAAAAAGAACACAGAAGTCAGAGTGTTCTACTCTGTGTGGCAGAATGTGTGTTCATTGAAGAGTGGAAGATTTTCCTTTTGTCATTGTATCACTAGTACTTATCATGCCTGACATATTGTAGGCACTTAAAATAATGTTTGCTGATTAATTGGAAGATAATTGGAGTGGAACTATTACTCAACTGGAAGTCAATATTTCCGGGCCATCTTCTCCTATGTGCCGTGTCAATTTGTTGAACTGTGCCTCAGTTACCTTAGCTATAAAATGCAGAAAACACCCTCTGCCTGTGTTTTGCAGAAAACCACTCTATACTTTTGATATATTAAAGATCAAAACACCATAATATAACATAATAAGTGATAGCAAACATGTTTTCTTTCTTGATTGTGATGGAAATGACATGTGTGATTATTGCAGGTTTTGGTTTTAGCTATTAAATAAGTTAGTAACTAAAGGGTACATCTCCCCCAGCAGTGGAGAGAAACCCAGCATGGTGCCCCTAAATAACAGGAGGGAGAATCACTGATGTCTTGAAAGAGGAAAATAAATGTATATGGAAAATGGAAATTATTCTCTTTACATAAATGTACAATGGCACCAAATCCTCCAAAGGGTCATAACCTGTGTGATATGAATGAATTCCAAAGTGAGAAATCAAGCAACAATGAACCACAAATGAACTAACTCCAGTTATATGGAGCTCTCCCTTCCCAACTTTCTTTTACCATTTTGTGAAAATCTAACCATTGTTCTTCTCTGGGAATCCCCAATAGCAGAATTATTCATTTATCTTTCCTTTCATTGAAGGCAAGAGCTCTGTTGTGTATGCCCCAACACCTACTATTGGGTTATATACACATACCTAAATTTTCCTTAAAATTTTCTGTAAAATTTTCCATAAAAAATGAGGTAAGTTCCTCAGCTGAGAGAGTCAGGGGAGAGGGAACCATGGGAAGTTTGAAAGGCAATGAAAAATATTTGGAAGAACCATTGTAAAGAGTTGGATAGTGAATTGATAAGAGAGCTATGGTAGGATTTCCTAGCAGCAGTAAGGGTCCTGTTGAGATTGGGAAACATATATTTGTATTGAACCCACTACACAGTTGCATTATTTCTCTACCTTTTTTCTTTTTTTATATATTTTTAATAATTTATTTTAATTTATCAACAATCACTTCCATAAGCTTTTGAGTTTTAAATTTTTCTCCCCCTCTCACTCCACCTCCCTCCTCAAGATGGCATGCAATCTAATATAGGCTATACATATACATTCCTATTAAACATATTTTCACATTAGTGATGTTGTAAATAAGAATTAGAATAGGAGGAACCACTAGAAAGAGGAAACAAAACACAACAGAAGAAAAAAATAGCAAAGAGTACGCTTTGATCTGCATTCAAACTCCACAGTTCTTTTCTTTGGATGTGGATAGGATTTTCCATCATGAGGCTTTTGGAGATGTCTTAGATCCTTGCATTGCTGAGAGGAGTTAAGTCTATCAAAGTCAGTCATCACTCAATGTGGCTGTTACTATGTACAACATTCTCCTGGTTCTGCTCACTTTACTCAGCATCAAAGCATGTAAGTCATTCCAGGTTTATCTGAAGTCTGCTTGTTCATCATTTCTTATAGCACAATAGTATTCTGTTACATTCATATATTACATTCACAATTATGATTACTATCTGTGTCTTTCTCTCCATCCTTTTCCCCTGTTTATGCTTTTCTTTCTCCTTTCTCCTTCTCCCTCCTCACTAATGTTTTGCTTTTGACTAACCAGACTCCCTCAGTCCCACCTCCCTTCTATTAGCCCCCTCCCTTTTCTTTCCCCTTTTTCCTCTTACTGCCTATAGGGCATGTTAGATTTCTATGCCTAACTGATTATGTTATTCCCTTCTTGAGCCAAATATGATGAGAGTAAGGTTCAAACAATGTTCATCTCCCTCCCTTCTTTCCTTCTGCTGTAATAGGATTTTGTGCCTTTTCCTATGATGTAATTTACCCTTGTCTGCCTCCTCCTTTCCTTTTCTCTCAGTACATTTTCTTAGTTAGATCAGATTAATTCACTTACTTGGATACATTTAACCCACTTGATTAGATTTTTTTCATCATTACATCAAAGTCAATTTACACCCACTCCCTTTATGTATACCCCTTTAACATGGTGTAATAACAAAACATTTCTCAAGAGTTACTAGTGTCATCTTCCCTTGTAGGGATGTAAACAGTTTGCCCTTATTAACAACATATTGTATCTTTCTGTCCCGTTTACCTTTTTATGTCTCTCTTGATTCTTGTATTTGAAGATCAAATTTTTTGTTGAGCTCTGATATTTTTTATCAAGAAGATATGGAAGTCCCCTATTTCATTGAATATCCATCTCCTCCCCTGAAAGATCATGCTCATTTTCACTGGGTACTTGATCCTTGGTTGTAATCCAAGCTCCTTTGCCTTATGAAATATCATACCATCTTCAAATATAGAAACTGCAAGGTCCTGTGTAATCCTGGCTGTGGTTCCATGAAATTTAAATTGTTTCTTTCTGGCTGCTTGCAGTATTTTCTCTTTGATCTGGTAATTTTGGAATTTGGCTACTATATTCCTTGGTGTTTTCAATTTGCGATCTCTTTCAGGAGGTGAGCAGTGGATTCTTTCTATGGCTATTTTACCCTCTGGTTCTAGGACCTCAGGGCACTTTTCCTTGATGATTTCCTGAAAGATACCTTCCAGGCTGTTTTTTTCATTGTGATTTTCAGATAGACCAATAATTTTTAAATTGCCTCTCCTGAATCTATTTTCCAATTGTTTTACCAATGAGGTATTTTATGTTTTCATCTATTTTTTCATTCTTTTGTTTTTGTTTGACTGATTCTTGCTCTCTCATAGAGTCATTAGCTTCCATTAGCTCAATTCTAATTTTTAACACATGTTTTTTCTTCTACTAGATTTTGTACCTCCTTCCCCATTTGGCCAATTGTATTTTTTAGGGACTTGTTTTCTTCAGTATACTTCTTTTTCAGTTGGCCAATTGAATTTTTTAAGGGCTTGTTTTCTACAGTTAATGTATGTCCTTCCTTTTCCAAACTATTGACTCTCTCTTGCATACCTCTCATTTCTTTTCTCATTGTTTCTTCTACCTCTCTCATTTGACTTTTAAAAATCTTCTTGAGCTCTTTTAAGAAGGCTTTTTGGGCTTCAGACCAGTTCATATTCCCTTTTGAGGTTCCAGATGTGGGTTTGTTGACAATGTTATCTTCAGAATTTCTTCCTTGATCTTCACTCTTCCCATAATAAAAATCTATGTACGTTTCTTTTTGCTCATGGTGTTTACTTATTTCCTGGCTTTTAAAGAGATTGGTATGAGGGACTGTCTGATGTTGGCAGCTACCATGTTAAGCACTGTGGCAAAGGTAGGGTAGGATCTGGGTATTTTGGAAGTCGAGGCAGGGGCTGTGGTAGGCAGAGTTGTGGTGAACTGGGATGGGCTGGAAACAGAGGAGCTCCTGAGGCAAGGGGTGGTGCCACGTGGGAGTGGGACGGCAGAGGACTGAGTTCCCTTTGCTTAGTCCCTTCCCTATATGCAATGTCATCCCCAGATGCCTCTTGTGACCTTCCTGACTTCCTGGGTCCCTTTGTGCAGCACTGACCCCAGACCCCTCCTGAGTCTGACTTCCTAGGTCACATACTCTGTCTATGGGCTAATCCCAGACCCCTCCTTCCTATATCCGGTCCTAGCCTCCTACGTCACTCCCTCCCCCTTGGTGTGCTAAGCTCAGACAGCCCCTTCCGGTATCTGACCCTACAATCATTGGCTAGTAAGCGGGCTGGGGAGGAGGGGCTAGGTAGGTTTTTAGGAACAAGCGTGGTCAGATCACACACGCGCTGTCCTGGCTCCTGCCCTGTTGCTCTGGCCTTGCTGCTTGGGCTTGCTATGATGGCTTGCTGTGTTGGCCTCTGAATAAAGCTCTGGTGTTGGCGCCTCCCGATGGCTCGTCTCTGTGTGGTTATCCGGCAGAGGACCGAAGACTCGAGTGTGAGTAAGACTATGGTAGTGTGCTCCTTATAGAAGGAGTGGGTACCGGCGTACGGCTGGCAGAAGGTCGGCGTGCGGCCAGTATAGATTGGGATCTCCTGCTGGGGACCAGAGGGCACTGACCCAAGCTTCTTCTGTTGGGAGCCTAGGCCCTTTTTGACGGCTTTGTGTGCTGGGGCCTCCAATGTTGGCAGTTGGAGGCTGTAGGATTCTGGCAGCTTACCTGGTATTGGGCTGGATTCAGCAACACTGGAACTCTAGGGGTAGAATTGGGTAGTGTGGCCCCTGGAGATTTCCTGCTCACCCAGGCCTTTTCTTCCTTTTTCTTTCTTCAGCTCCTTTCAGATGGATGTTGCAGGTTGTTCATCCAACTGTGGCCCCTTGGAGTGCTGCTTTCCTTAGTTTTGCTGAGGCACTGGGAGAGCCAGTTGCTGTAGAATGCCAAGGCACCTGGTGGTTTTCTGAGCTGGTTTCCAACAG
Organism: Vombatus ursinus; assembly: GCF_900497805.2. Classification (NCBI taxonomy): domain Eukaryota; kingdom Metazoa; phylum Chordata; class Mammalia; order Diprotodontia; family Vombatidae; genus Vombatus; species Vombatus ursinus. Next base: position 248,564 of record NW_020954642.1, read on the forward strand.
TTTCCCTGCACTCAATGACACACTCGGTGGTCCAGGCTTTGGCGTTTGCCTGCTCCGCCACCTGGGCTTCAGGATTTCTTCCTGGTATGCTGAGGTGGGGCTTTCCACTAGCTTGCTGGGATGCCTGCCTTTCTGCACTCCTGTTATGTACAGGGTAAGAGGGGCCTTTCCAGTTAATTTCTCATGCTACCTGGGCTACTGGACTGTTGCACCCCATCTTTCTTCTGGTTCAGCTGTTCCAGGGTTTTTCCTGGGGTGATATTTTCTGGGCTTTCAGGGGTTAATAGGGGAGGGTAAAAGAGACTCACCCCTTACTCTACCATCTTGGCTCCCAGAAGCAGAAGTCTCTACCATTTCTCAACAGCACATGTTCAGCAGTAGCACTAGTTTGACAGCAAACTCAGTAAAGTGTGGGAGTGATTCAAGGCCAAAGTTTGGCAGAACATAGGCTACAAAAGGATAAGGGGGTTAGAGATTCAAAAGGAGAGGATAGTGCAGAATTGAATTGGTTCACCAAAGGGTGAAAAATAAAAGAGAATGGCTAGTGCAAGGGAGATGCACAGGGAGACAATTGAAAGGTCAAAGAATTATAGGTCATAGTTCAGATAAAGAGTAGGGTTTTGTAAGGGAGGGCAGAAAGAGAGGTGATTAACTAATAGATTATGGTTGGGTAAAAAAAATTGGAATTCTTGAATGTGGAAGTAGTATAATTGTGGATGATGTTAAGTTCAAGGTTATGATCATCTTTGTGTGAAGGTGAGGTGAAAAAAGTAACTCATGGGAAGTAAGTAGATTGAAGAGGAGAGTAGTTAGCCTGTTTGAGAGAGTCACTATGTGTGATGAAGTCATCCAATATGACAGCAGTTGAGGGGGAGAGAAAAGTTATGAGACATGTACCAAACTCACTGAGGAATGAAGGGGATTGATATAAATGTCTGTAGACAACAAGTGCCAGTTTGTTGTTGTTGTTTTAATTTAGTTTAATTAAGTAGATATGAATAACATGAATTTCAAAGAAGAAGAGGTTACTGAAAGATGGAGGTAGGAAGAGAAACCTGAAAGTGACAATGTGGAGCAAGAACTGTTCCAACTCCTCCACTCAGAGCAGAGTAAGTCAAAGAAGTAAAAGTGTAATCAGTACCACAAATACCACCAGTACCACAGGGAGTCTGTGTCATTGGGGGTGGGAGGGGATAAGGTTTCAGTAATAGCCAGTAGATTAAAGAAGTGGAAAAAAAAGGTTTTTTTGGTAAAGAGAACTTTGCTGCATATGGAACAGTCATTACACAGGGTAAATGAAAGTGGTGAGTGGTTTTTGATTGAAACTTTGGGTTAGGTTAGTTGAAAAGGATGGGAATAAGCAATTAAGTCATGGGGTTGGAGAATGGGTTTTTGGATGATAACCTTATAGGGTTTCAAAATCACTATGTAGAGTACGAGAAGATATGAGAATGTTTATGACTGAGTAGAAGGAACCACTCTTATTGTTAAAAGACATTGGGGATCAGGTTGAAGACAAGTACAGTATGAGATGGGTGAGACATGGTCAGATGTTCAAATGGGAGCCACCATTTCACTCCTCCTCTTAAATGGCTAGAGACTAGACTGGAAAGGATTCTGCAGGATATAGAAACTGAACCTGCAAAGCAGGAAATGAAAGTCCTATTTCCCACCAATTTTTCTATTCTTCTTCCCTAAGGGACAGATGCAGCAGATGAAGACCTGAGGTCAAAGGAAATGTTGTTCTTCTTTGCACTGGCTAGTCTCCACATCTGCCATATGTGGCCTGGCACCAGGAGCTGGAGGTTTCTTTGTGCTGCCACAAATGGAAATTCTTGTTTTAGGGCAGTTGGAAGATGACTAGCTTGATCCGTTGCTGTCTTTTTTAAGGGGACACACTTTACAATAGGAGATAAAAATGTTATAGGAAGGCTCAGCTCTTTTATTTTTTTTTGTCACCTGAGGAAGATAGAAATCAAGAAGCAACAGAAAATGTCATATTCTCCTTGTGGAAGAAGTCACTTTGGGGCAGATGGAAAACTCTGGCCTGGTTCTTTGTCACCTTCCCTCAGTAGATAGGCTATGCAGCAGGAGAGGGAAGGCCCAAAGCATAGTCAAAAGAAGGTTTTAAATAAAAAAAAGAAATATTTTCATTTATTGAATTTATAACAGCAATGCCTATCACAGGGCCTGGAATACAGTAGATATGTAATAAATGAATCTTGATTGATTAATTGATAGAGCAGGTCCTCAGTAATTGCACACTGAATTTCATGACTTTAAATAAAGTGAATGAAAACTCACAGGAATAGCCCTAAACATAAACATCTTGAGTGTTCTCAACACCAAACTGAACTGATAATATATACATGTGTATTGGTCTCTCTTTTCATTTGAATGAAAGGCACCCTGAGGGAGACAAGGACAAGGGGAGATCACTCTCTTTTTCATTAGTATCATACAATTTACTTTGTAGAGGCAGAGAGTTTTCACAGATTGCTACCCTCACCCCTACCTAACTGATAGTTCATGTACATTTCTTGTAAAAATATGAATAAACTATAACATGGTCAATGTTCAGTGTTCTGTGTCTAACGGCAATAGCAAGATGTTTTTTCCTCCATTTGAATTCAAAGCTCAAGGAGAGAGAGAGATGAAGAAAAAGATAGAACTATTGATGGAGAAAAACAGAAAGAGAAAAAGAAAGAGGGAGAGAGAGAGAGAGAGAGAGAGAGAGAGAGAGAGAGAGAGAGAGAGATTCATATTTGCTTGAATATCAAGTTACCCAAGGCTCAGACACTAAGCAATACTTACAGCTCACAGAAACAATCTGATTCTGTGAATTTCTTTCTAAATTGAAGAGCAGATTCCTGTAGTCTTCAATGGGGAATTCTTTTCTAAATTACCCGGTAATTTTCTCCACTCGGATTGAGCTATATAATCAGACATGGTCAAAACATTGTACTGGGAAGTATAATAGAAAATGAATTCAACAAAATCATGACTCTCTGAACCAGAAACTGCACAGAAAGGTCAGAAATAAAAATAGGAAATTTATGAGCTGGTTTTGAAATTGTCTGAGATGTGTGTATGTGTATGTATGTGCCTGTGTGCCCAGTCACATGTGATACGTGCATATTCCTCACTGTCCCAGCACTTTCACTTACTAGTAAATTCATATATGCTTCCAGAGCATTGTGTCTAGCATCCTCTGTGACCCTGAATAAGTCCTTCAATAGAATTGCAATGCACTTATCATATGACATTATATTTTAGAGTTCTCTGTCTTTGTGCTTTATCCATCCACTGATCTGTAAGCTTCAGAAAGATGTGTCTTTGTGAAACTTTGCTTACCCCTAACTACCCATTACAGTGTTATTTACAGAGTAACTCTTAATAAATGTTTGTGGAATGAATGAATGTGTAATTCCAGTCTCAAACCCTATTGACATGGGACTCTCTCCTTATTGGTGAAGTTGAAGGCCCTGACTTATCTGAGGCATTGAGTGGGGTAAGATTGGTAAGAACTTCAGTTCTCAGAGTCCCCCCCCTGTGGATTCTCCCAGTCAAATTTTTCTTGGAGACTTCTATGAGCATCTTGTTGAATGCATTGAGAGAGAATATGGAAAAAAGAAAACCTCTTTTCTGGTTGCTCAAGGAAAAGATTCTGGGAAGATAGAAGAGGAGCTGACAGTCTCCCTCATACCCCTATTTCCTGCATGCTACTCTAGACATTTCAGGAAGTTTCTTAATGGATGAAATCCAAAGCACTCTCTCTTGGTTCAGCTGAGTTACCTCACTCCCAATGGGAGAGTACCTCATTTTGTATTGCCTGGTCTATATTTTCCTACGCATGCTTTCTCTGATTTCTATTTTGCTATGGTTTTGATAAATGGGTGTCTTCGCCATTTGCTATGTGAAAACTGCATTGCAGAACTGGTACTAGATTGGCAAGAGGTTAAGTCTTGAATATAGAGCTCTCCTTCCCCTCAAAATGACGAAGCAATCAGAAAATAGATGGAACCCAATCATATTTACTAGAACACTATTTTAATTAATTAATTAATTTTTAGTTTTTGACATTTATTTCCATAAGCTTTTGAGTTTTAAAATTTCTCCCCCTCCCTTTCCACCTCTCTCACTAAGACAGCATGCAATCTGATATAGGCTCTACATATACATTCCTATTCCACATATTTTCACATTAGTCAAGTTGTAGAGAAGAATTAGAACCAATAGTAGGAAACACAAGAAAGAAGAAACAAAACAAACAGAAGAAAAAATAAAAGAGCAAAAAGTATGATTCTATCTGTATTCATACTCCATAGTTCTTTTTCTGGATGTGGATAGATTTTTCCATCATGAGACTTTTGGAAATGTCTTAGATCCTTGCATTGCTGAGAAGAGCTAAGTCTATCAAAGTTAGTCATCACACAATGAGTTTGTTACTATGTACAATGTTCTCCTGGTTCTGCTCTCTACAATAATATTTAAGAGAGCAGATGGATATACTTCTAGTTTTGTGCACCCTCTCTCTAGAAGAGCAGAGTGGTGGCCTCCAGTCCCACTTTTCTGCTTCCTTTCCTGGCAGGAATGAGTCTTTCTTGGAGAAGGAAGGTGGGTGTAGAAGCTTGAAATGTCTATTATGCCTCCCTTTTTTGCCTCACAAGGACAGTGTCTCACCATATACAGGTCCTTCTTTACATATCAGGCTACACTGGGTGTGTGTGTGTGGGGGACATTATATGAGGCCAGAAAGTGGCCTCTCATCTGAAAAGTCCCCAAAAAGGGGACTTGTGGAGAACTAAAGCTCTCTCCTCTCACCAAATCCACCCCACTTCTCAAGTAGGGCAAGGTTTTTATTCCACCAGTAAGGAGAGAGTGCCATGCCAATGGCTTTGGCATAAGGGTTACAAGTGTATCATTAAATCTAAGACTTAGAAAGGACTTCTGAGTTCATCTGAGCCCAACTCTGTCTTTCTAGCTATAATATTGCACCAAGGGGTCATCTACCCTCATGTTTTAAGATCATGGAACTCACTATTTCCTGAAGTGGCCAGTTGCATTTCTGGACATTTTTCTCTGAATATACATTTTCTCATTGATAGACTAAAGGGTCTAAACTTGATGGTCTTTAATAACTTTCCTAGGACTATATTTCAATATTCCAGGGCTCCTCCTAGATAAAAAAATTCTACATGCTAACATTTTATCTTCTTCAAAATGTACATTTCATCATACAATCTTAATGGAAATTGTAGTCAGTTCTGAAACATGGATATTTATTTCCTCTATCACAAACATTTGTAACAACTGGATCCAAATAAGATAAAATAGACTCCCAACATTCAGAACAGAATATCTTTCTTAATGAAAAAGAAATGTACATTTCTGATATTCTTATGTTTTAATATTGTAGGTTTTCAGGTCTTGTTTAGCTCAAACATTGTTTGATTTAAAATTAGTCTATGGCTTCAAAATGTATAGTTCATCATGTAATCTTAATGGAAATTGTAGTCAGTTCAGAAACAGGGCTCTTTATTTCCTCTATCACAAATACTTGTAATAACTGGATCCAAATATGATAAAACAGACTTGTAAGAGATTCAGAAGAACATAGTATAAAAGTTAAATCATATTCATTTGTCTATGCTTGAAGCAGAATAAAAAATAACCATCTTAAGGTTTAATTTCCCTTTAGATTTTTCCTACTCAGTAGTGGCCCATTCTAGGAGAAAAAAAGAATTACTCAATTTTAGGAAAGGAATTTGTCTTTATTTCCATGCAAATGCAATTTAGAAATCTTATATATATGTATATGTGTATTTACTAAAGAGGGGTGCTCAAAATTTGTATTCTTCCTGAAATTCTCATAATTGAATTTAGGTAGTTGTTCTATTCCATTTTGGTCTTAGGGAATTGTTAGCAGGCTTGAACAGGAGTGACTTTGTTTGAAGTGACATAACATCAGAATTGGGAAGATCTTCAGATACCATGACAGTTAAGGAAATTGAACAACAGAAAGGAAAATGACATGTCCAAGGTCAAACAATAAGTTGTTATGAGATCCCAGGTTAGAATTTTATGACCAGAGGCCCAGACTTCGATAAAATATTTTGCTATATAAGGGCATATATTAAGTCATCAATACTTGACAGAGTGTTGAGATTGGAACTGAAATGAACAGCATTTGAATCCTGTACCTAACACAATAGATTTGTGACCAAGCTTTAAGACAAAACCTCTCTGATTTCAGTTTCCTCATCTATAAAATAAGCTTAATAATAAAATTTATATTACCTACCTCACTGTAATTATGGGTTATTATGAATCTCAAAAGGAGTCATAAGTGTAAATTATTCAGAAAATCTTAAAAATATTATATAAAGTAAGAAATTTTGATTTTATTTTGTTATATATTCCCTTTTCTTTTGTGGGGGTTATTATCATGATTATAGGACTTAGGTTTATAGATGTAGAGATAGATGGAACTTGAGAGCTCCTTTAGTACAGCTCCCTCATTTTAGAGATGAGGACACTGAGTCAATGTCAGGTTAAGTCACTCACATAGATATCAGATGGCTGAGCCAAGATTACAATTAAATTTACTTCTAATCGAGCATGATTTTCCAGTACTTCCAGTACACTGCTATAAGCCTTGGATGTAAATAGAGAAGGCAGTTTCTTCACTTCAGAAGAGTGTTTTGCACTATATCAGGAAGATTTTTTTTCCCCTTTAAATACTGAGACAACCTTAAGAGTGCATTTTAGGACACTGGGACATACTAGACTTAGAAAATTAGTATAGAAGTTCAAGTGATTTTAGTTGTACAACTAAGCCATGAGTAATTAGTTATACTAGAGGCTGCAAGAACAAAATGCATTGTGTCAAATCTGAATGATAAGAAGGAAACAAGCATTTATTAAGTAGCTACTATGTGACCAGCACTGTGTTAAATGCACTACAAATATTATCTCATTTAATCCTCATAAGAATCCCAGGAGATAAGTGTTATTATTAATTCAATTTTAAAGTTAAGGAAACTAAGGCAAATAGAGGTTAGGTAAGTTGCCCAAGGTCACACAGCTAGTAAGTGTCCAAAGCCAATTTGAGTTTAAGGCTTCCTGACTACATACTAGCATTCTATCTACTACTACTACTATTGCTACTGCTATTACTACTGATGCTCATGATAATGATGATGCTACATAATATATATTTTTTCACAATGTATGAAATGGGTAATATTGTTTCCATGTCAATCTGAATAAACCAAGTCAAGACTCACAGGGCAGACATGACATGTTCGTGGTCACAAAGTGGGCCTAGCATAACATATCTCCTGAAGTGGCACTATCAAAAGTGAATTAAAATGAGCAATACATATAAAATTATGGAATAGGGGGGCAGAGCCAAGATGGCAGAGTAAAAGCAGTGAATTGTTTGAGCTCTCCCCCAAACCTCTCCAAATACCTGAAAAAAAATGACTCTAAACAAATTCTAAAGCAACAGAACCCACAAAAAGACAAAGTGTAACAAATTTCCAGCCCAAGACAACATGGATGGTTGATTAGAAAGGTATATCACACTGGGCTGGGAGAGGAATGAAGTTCAGCATGGGCGCACAGGCCTCAGCGAACCTGGGCCAGGTCTCAGAGGACTGAGTCACAGGCAGCTACGGCAGTTTCCAGACTTCTCAGTCCATGAATGCCAAAGACAATTAGCAGGTCATTAGGAAAAGTCTGTATCTGCATTGAGAGAGAAGTGCAGTCCCAGCAGTCCCGAGAGCAGCCCAGGGCAGTGGCTGCCTCTGGAGCTTCTGGCCCACAGACTGAGGGGGAATTGAGTGGCTGATCAGAAGGCGATTTCAGGGATCTCTTTGCTGGTGCAGCATTTTCTTGCTTTGCCTGTGCTTGGATCTGGGCCACAGTGCTGGGAGGTGGTCCTGGGGCAAGGAGTAGTGCTGGTGTGGTGAAGCTTGTAGTGGCTGTGGAGAGGAAATCTTCCTCACAGTTCCAAGACAGAAAAGAGTGCTTGTAGTCACTCATAGACCAGAACACAGGCCATGAAAGGAGTAAACACCTGTCCCTTGATCATAGCACCTTGGAAGAATTGAAAACTTAACAGGTCCCTAGAAGTATCTCTGAAAACAGCTGCAGAAAACCCCTGAAGCTTGGGACAGTACATTCTCCACCCTGGAAGCAGGCCTCTATCTTAACAAAGAGTTTAAAACTAAAGTAATTGGCTGGAATCATGAGAAAACAGAGCTAAAAGAGTCAAACCATAGAATCTTACTTTGGTGACAAAGAAGATCAAAACATACAACCAGAAGAAGACAACAAAGTCAAAGTTCCTACATCCAAAGCCTCCAAGAAAAATATGGTTTGATCCCAGGCCATGGAAGAGCTCAAAAAAGGAGTTTGAGAAGCAAAAGGAGAGAAAAACTGAGAGTGATGAAAGAAAATCATGAGCAACAAGTCAATAGCTTGCTAAAGGAGACCCCCAAAAAATACTGAAGAAAATAATACCTTAAAAAATAACCTAACCCAAATGGCAAAAGAGGTCCAAAAAGCCAATAAGGAGAAGAATGTCTTAAAAGTAAAACTGCCCAAAAAGAAAAGGAAGTCCAAAAGCTCACTGAAGAAAATATTCCCTTAACAATTAGAATGGAGCAACTGGAAGCTAGTGACTTTATGAGAAATCAAGACACTGTATAACAAATTCAAAAGAATGAAGAAAATAGAAAACAATGTGAAATATCTCATTGGAAAAAAAAAAAAGCTGACCTGGAAAATAGATCCAGGAGAGATAATTTAAAAATTAATGGATTATCTAAAAGCCATGATTGAACAAAGAGCCTAGACATCATCTTTCAAGAAATTATCAAGGAAAACTGCCCTGATATTTTAGAACCAGAGGGTAAAATAGAAATGGAAATAATCCACCAATCCCCTCCTGAAAGAGATCCCCAAAGGAAAACTCCTAGAAATATTGTAGCCAAATTCCAGAGTTCCCAGGACAAGGAGAAAATATTGCAAGCAGTCAGAAAGAAACAATTCAAGTATTGTGGAAACACAATCAGGATAACACAAGAGTTAGCAGCTTCTATATTAAGGGACTGCAGGGCTTGGAATATAATATTCCAAAGGGCAAAGGAGTTAGGATTACTACCAAGAATCACCTATCCAGCAAAACTGAGCATAATCCTTAAGGGGAAAAAATGGATATTCACTCAAATAGAGGACTTTTAAGCATTCTTGATGAAAAGACCATAGCTGAATAGAAAATTTGACTTTCAGATACAAGACTCAAGAGAAACATGAAGAGGTAAACAGGAAAGAGAAATCATAATAGACTTATTAAGGTTGAACTGTTTATATTCTGCATGGAAAGATGATATTTGTAACTCACGAGTCCTTTGTCAGTATCAGAGTATTTGGAGGGAAAAATTATATGTATGTATATATCTATATCTATATCTATGTAGATATAGACAGATAGATAGATAGATAGAAAGATAAATAGATAGATGGAGGGCATAGGGTGATTTGAAGATGAAGTGGATGATATATGGACAACAAAATTAAGAGGTGAGAGAGGATTATACAGAGAGAAGGAGAAAGGGAGAGGTAGAATGGGATAAATTATCTTACATAAAACAGAAAAGAAAAGGCTTTCACAGTGGAGGGGAAATGGGGGAAGGTGAGATGGAATGAGTGACATACAATATCAGATACAGGCAATGTATTGTTTTCCTTAACCATAATTCTTTGTTAGAAGGATAATTCACTGGATGGAGCTAAGAGGCCAATCATTAGTAATTGACAGTGATTTAGGAAATTAAATGACATCATAAAGCACGTTTATGCCTTAGGAAAGTGAAGATTGGGGAGGAATGGCAGATCTAAAGGCTAATTGCTAAATTAGCACACACACATATGCAGGTATATATTTGAAATACCAAGTTGTGTTATGACTCTTTGGTACTTGATATTTTCTTTCTCTTCTTTCTTCCCTTCTTTACTTCCTTCATTTCCTTCCCTCCCTCCCTTCTTCCTTCCTTTCTTCCTTCTTCCTTTTCTCTCCTTTTTCCATCCTTTCTCCTTTCCTCTCTGCCTCCCTTCCCCACTCCCTCCCCTTCCTTCCACTTTCTCTCCCTCCCTTCCATCCTTCTTTCCTTCTATCATTCTTCCTTTTCTTTCTTACTTTTTTCTTTCTCCCTTCTTTCCTCTCTCCCTTCCTTCCACTCTTCTTTCTCCCTTTGTTCTCCCTCCTTTCTTTCTGTTGTTCATTTTTTTCTTTTTTTCTTCTTTCCTTCCTCCCTCCCTTCCATTATTCCTTCCTTTCTTCCTTTCTTCCCCTCCCTTCTTTGCTTCCTTCCTTTCCAACTTTATATGTATATATATATGTGTATGTATGTATGTATGTATGTGTGTATGTATGTATGTATGTATTCACTTGATCAGTAATATCTATATATTAGTTATAATGTGCCTAGAAGTCTTCATTTTAAATTTTCTTTCAAGAAGGGATTTATGTCTTTTCAATGTTTACTTTTTACTATGGTTCTGAGAGGTTTGGGCATTATTCATTTTTTATTTATTGAAATATGATGTCTAGACTCCTTGTTGTTATTGTTATTTGTTGATTTCAAGTATATTAATGATTCTTAAATAATCCTTCATATGTATTTTCAAAGTATCTTGATTGTGCTATGAAATACCTTACATTTGCTTCTATCTTTTCAATCTTTTATTTATTTTAATACATCTGCTTTTCTCAAGTGTTCATTAGATTCTATTTGGTTGAATCTAGTTTTCAGAGAATTTTTCTTGAATTTGATTTTGCACCTTTTATGACAATGTTTAATTCTCTCCCTAATTATTTCTTCCATAAATGTTGTGTCTCTTATTTTCCCTTTCTATTTGATTTTTAAATTATTTTAACTTTTTTTAACTCTTGCTTTATATCTTATAGGAATTCTAGTTGAATCCCAAAGTCACATTTTTCTTTTAATTTATGTTTGTAGATATATTTGGAGTATTTTGCTCTTAGACAGCTACTATCAGGCAGCTGGAAAACTTTAAATTCAGAGTGGTAAAAGTGCAAGCTCCCTTTAGTTCTTGAATTTCTGACCTATTTATTCCTCTGAAGTCTTCAGACTGGTTTGGAGGATGGAACTGATATTCTGCTCTACTCCTGAGGTCAGCTACACACAGTCGTTGCTTCCTTCTTAATTTGCTTCTTATTCAATATACAACCTTGGGCCTAAACTTGCTCTGGCTGAAATCTCACCTTTGTGTTGAGTCGTCTCCTCAGCCTACACTAGACTAGGTCTATGCCCAAGAACTGAATAGTGAGTGATAGAGCTAGTGGTTGGCACCTATTTCTGGGGCTTATACAGATTCAGGCACCTTATGGAGATTTCTTCTCAGTGATGCAAAACCTTTCTCTGAACAGTGATGCTCCACATGGACATGCCCTGTCCTCAGTGTCTTCAGATCTCTCTGTCTGACTCCATATGTGTTCCTGGCAAAAAAAAAAATGAGGATATTTTTTTCCTAATCAGGAGAAAGTTTTCTTAGATTTTCTAATTAGCAGCCAGTTTTCCTAGCTTTCACATGGAGCCATTCTGGTGCATTTTCTAGATCTTCCTGGAATAGGAATGAGTGGATAGAAGTTCTGCTATGCTTCTTGCTACTCTATTTTGGCCCTGCATCTTCAATCCAACTCTTAAGAAAAAATATGTTCATTAATATTGCATATACTTATTATATGACATATACTTATATATCAATATAATATATTTCTGTTATATATTATATATACTTATAATAAATATATTATATACTTAATATTCATATACTCATGCATCAATTATCCACATATTATTATACATACTTATAGTCTCAAATTCCATGAAGAGAACTTTTTTTTTTTTGTAATTCAGTGACATAGTGGGGGAAAAATAAAATTGAAAAAACAGTGTGGTAAAAGTATATGTGTTCTGCCATCCCTGGCATCCTCTTCTTTAGAAGAATTGTTCTTGATACTTTTAGGTACTCCACAGAAGATGAGTTCACATTCCAATATTTTTACTTGATGACAGAAAGCAATCACTTTATTCACCTATGAATAGTCTGCAAACACTAAATATAAAATAATTATGTCAAGATAAAAACATGTTGTTAGAACATTTCTATCTAAATACCATTTAAAAAGACAAATATATGAGTGATCAAATAATGAAATTATTTCATTGAAAATGCTCTGAAATTTTAAAAACTTTAGTACTTACCAGGAATATAATAAGATATGACCTCATAGAGTGATGATTTTTAAGTATTAATATACACCAAAATATTGTAGCAGGTTTTGTAGTAACACAGAATTGGAAGCAAATTAGATTGAAGTGTTCTGAAAAGTGGCTAAATTAATTGTTATACATGAATGTAATTGAATGTTACTATAATATAAGAAACAATAAATATGATGAACTCAGAAAAGAATGGGAAAACTTCAATGCAATGATATAAAATAAAGTCAGCAGTAAAAGGAAAACAATATACACAATGTCTACAACAAAATGCATTTGAGGATAGTTTCAAAACAATTGAAAAAATATTATATAATTATAATTACCAAATTTCACCCCAATGAAGAGATATGAGCAGTCACTTCTCTCATACTATTTTCATGCTATGCTTTTCTGATGCAATGGCTAGTTTCATTGATTTTTTATTCATTATTTTAAGGACAGTACTTTTTGAGGGGAAAGGAAATATATTAGCAAATACAGGTGGCATCAGAACAAAACATATCAACAAATGTATCCTTAAAAGACATGACTCTATGGCTAGAATTATACATCATATGTTCCCTATATTTCTAAAAGAAGGGAAAATAACCTATTTGTACAGAGTGTTTATAGCAGCTCTTTTTGTGGTGTGTAAGGAATTGGAAATTGAGGGAATGCCCATTAATTGGTGAATAGCTGAACAAGTTGTGGTATATGATTGTAATGGATTATTATTGTGCTATAAAATGAGAAGCAAGATGATTTCAGAAAGAAAAAAACTGGAAATACTTTCATGAACTGATACAAAGTGAAGTAAGCAGATATAGGACAATGATGTATCCAGTGACAACAATATTGTACAATGAAGAACTGTGGTTATTCTCAGCAATACAATGATCCAAGATATTCCCCTACCTGTCTCCAGAGAAAGAACTGATGTTGTCTGAATACAGGCTGGAGCATACTGTTTTGTTTTGTTTTGTTCTGGTTTTTTTTTCTTTTTTTTTGTTTGCTTGAGTCCTCTTTCACTAAATAACTGATATGCAAATGTTTTGCATGATTGTACATATTTAACTTATGTCTGATTGCTTACCATTTCAATAAAGGGGGAAGGGATTGAGAGAGAAATAGAATTTGGAACTCAAACCAAAATGAATGTTAAAAATTGATTTTAATGTAATTGGGGGAAATATTATTTAAAAAGCTTACTATTTCTCATAGAACAATAGACGAATGATCCCATACTCTGGATACAAGTCATGACATTTCCTGTTTCTCTCAAAGAATTTCATTGAACCAATGCATTGTAACAGAGCAAGCTATTGCCAACAATGACTGGGAAATAATGTTAATCCAAGACAACAACAATAACATTTAACTAGATATTGCCAAGTCACACACTCATGTGCTCCATGTTTTTTAGAATGACAAGCTTTCCAAATTTCAAAATGTAGTAGAATAAAAGAAAATTCATGTGGGACCAGGAAGATGTATATATCATACCAAACTTTTTAAATGCTATTGGACTTGTTCTGAAGATATTTTCAGTGAGCTTATAAATAGTAAGTTAATATAATAAACACACATACACAAATGCATATATATACATATATTTATATATGAATATACAAATACATACATGTGTGACACTCTGTGCAGTGTTCTCTAAAAATATAAATATAAAAGAAAACAAAAAAGGATAGTGATTTGCCCAGAGATGATTTCTGTCTATACTCTACTGAATGAATATAACAAAGAATGAATAATATCAATGAATAATAATAAAAATGATAACAATATTAAATCAAACATTAAATATAAATAATTATAGGATACTAACTTGCCCAAAGATCTTTTCTGTATGTTCTTTATCAAATATAAAATGAGGAAAACTAAGCCTAAAAGCAAAACCATAACAAAATAAGACAACAATAATACCTAAGTCAGCATATTAAAGCTACAAATGAAAATGTTCTAGTCATTGGATGATATCATGCAAGCAATATTGATATTAACAAATTTTACCTAAAGTTCCCAAGTATTGACTATATCATTTACACTGCTGGAAATTTAACTTATTTCATTTTATCTTCTGACTTGTTTCTTTGAACCTATGAACAATTCAATTTTAATGTTTTTTCCAAGGAATTATACTTGAAAAGTTGTTATGTCTATACATTAACCTGTAAGATGAATAGATGATCAGAAACTTATGATAAAGGTCAGCTAAAGTATAGGCACATACATATACAAATCTAATTTATAATTTTGAAGTGGTATTTGAAAAAGCATAAGTTTACCATGACAGTTTTCACCCTCTGAAAGTGTTATGTCATGTTATGAATAATCAAAATTAAATTCAACTCTGGAGAGAAGTTAAGACAAATATTGAGAAATGTGCCTCTTTCCTAATCCACTGCAGCACTGTATTCTTACGTGGGATTAGACACAGAAGCCATTTGCAGAAATCACTAACTGTTTCAGTTTATTAAAAGATTAGAAGCAAATCTAGTGGGTATAATAATATGTGGGTGGTGAGTCAAGAAACATCTTCCAAAAACAAGAAAAAAATCAATGTTTTTTCCCATTTCTTCTTGATTCGCCAAGAGTTAATTAACATGAGAATATATCTGTTAACACCAAGAAGTATTCTGACCATCATTAATATGGACTCAAAGTAAGAAATACTATTCACACCAAAATATATAGATACTTCCCCCCCCAAAAAAAATTAAAACCTTCTATTTCAATCTGTTGTTCCTCAGGCTTTCACAGTCCTGATAATTAACTGAATGAAGGGAGAATGATTCCAAATAAACCTTTGGAATTGGCAAATACATTCTGCATATGTGAAAATCAATACCATGAAACAGTTTCCTCTAAATTTTTAACAGACTCATAGGGGAAAACTGAAAAGTGTGTGTATGGAGATTCCTGAAATTGAGTTTGGGGGACAACTTCCATATCATGTAGCTGTAGTTTTGTTTAAATCTGTACAAATAGCTTATGGTAACCAAGGTTTCTGAAATATTTATGAAACTGAAACACTCCTGAATAGCCAAGCTAGTGCTTCTTATATAAGATGAGGGTAAGAATTAATCTCTTTTGACCTCAGTTTCTTCCTTTATCTGTAAAATGAAGTCTTAGGGC
Source organism: Vombatus ursinus (assembly GCF_900497805.2). Lineage (NCBI taxonomy): Eukaryota > Metazoa > Chordata > Mammalia > Diprotodontia > Vombatidae > Vombatus > Vombatus ursinus. Next base: position 264,013 of record NW_020954642.1, read on the forward strand.
TAAATGATGTCTAAGGAATCTTCCATTCTTAAATGTTGTGACTCATGATATGCTGCAGAATGGAGTAATGGTTAGAATGCTATTTTTTCCTTCTTTCAGTGTGTTTATAAATATGCACAAGCTCTTCTAACCTGAAGGGTTGAAAGTATAGGAAGAGATAGCAATTATTTAGGAAGTTACAGTCAAGTTAGAAAGGTAGGATAACAGTAAGGTCATATAATGTGTGCTGAGTTCTCCAGGTAACTTTTGGGGACACATTTTGGTCAGTTCCAGAGCAATTGCTACATTGAAGTGAAAAAGTAAGTGAGGATTTTAGGATCATAAAATTAAGAGTTAGAAAGGACATTTGAAGTCATCTAATCTGACCCCATTATTTTATAGATGAAGAAATAGAAGGATAAATTAGTTATATCACTTGCCCAAAATGACAAAGATGGGAACCATATCAGCAGAATTCTAATACAAGTGTTTTTACTCCAAAGCTAGCTTGTCAAAGAAATTTCTAAGAGCACAACAAGTATTGGCTAAAGAAGAAAATTAAAATGTATCCTGTTGAGATCTTCAGGTGATGGTTATATGATCAATCAATCAATCAATTAATGAACATTTATCAAACACCTAGTATATACCAAATACTTTTCTAATGGCTGGGTCAAAAAATTAAAAAAGTAAGAAATGAGCCCTTTGTTCTCAAGGTGATTATATTCTTATGGGGATATAAACTATGTTTACAAATAAATGAGCATTAGCATACAATATACATACATACATACACACAAATAAATACAATAAGATTCTAGGTGTGAGCACTAATGAGTGTGGGAATCAAGGAGTAATTCTTTAAGGAGACAGAAATTTAGATAATACTTAAAGTGGACTATGTTTCTGGAGATGAACACAGAAGTGAAACAAAATTCCAGTCATGGATAATAGAATATGCAATACTGAAGAGGTATAAGTTAGAATGTGACATATAGGGAATAGCTGGTGGACTAATTTGTAATTGTCACAATTTTCACTAGGGAAATCAATTTGGAACTACCCTGAAAAGTTAGGTTGGAACCAAATTGCTAAGGTCTTTAAATTGTCAGAGATATTGGAGAGAATATTCCTTAGCACATACAGGGAAAGACTGGATCAAATAGCCTATGATCTCTTCCAATTCTGAGATCAAAATTGTATGAATTATATGTAAGATAATGTCTTCATTAATATACCTCCAGTAAAGTCCAGTAATGATTTTTCAAGGCATGGGCCTGACCTTGGCTTCTTCTTCTTCTTTTCTTTTTTTTAAGTGAGGCAATTGGGGTTAAGTGACTTGCCCAGAGTCACACAGCTAGGAAGTGTTATGTGTCTAAGGCTGGATTTGAACTCAGGTCCTCCTGACTCCAGAGTCAGTGCTCTATCCACTGTTCCACCTAGGTACCCCTTGACCTTGGCTTCTTGAAGGTTATGCTAGCAAAATTCCTGCAGCAATGGAAAACTATCAAGAAAGGGCTTACTGACAAACCCTTACTGATGGTGCTCTTTGTCTGAGGACCAAAACAAAAGGTTGAGCACCAGGTCATTTGATCAAAAGGCTATAGTCGAAAGAGTCCATAGAAGGCCATATAATCCAACTACATTATTTTATTGATGAGGAAACTGAGATTCAGAGATATTATGTGACTGGGCCAAAGTCACACAGATAGTAAGTTGTAGATTCAAAATCCCATGTCTCCAAATCCAGTGTCCTTTCTGCTTTAAGGGATAAATGTATTGAAAACAGCATCTGTGAAACCAGCATATAAGTCATGCAAAGTTTGTAACATATGGCAGTGGAGGGAAGACTCACAAAGGTAGTATCTCAAATCATTTGAAGTAAAATGTCTAATGACAAACTGTGGAATCAGGAATACACATAATACAGGAGGGGTAGGGATGACAATTCAGGTTAAAACAACTATTTTTCACTAGTGTTTTCAGCAGAATGATGGCAAAGTAAGGGACACTATAGCAAAATTTAGGAAAAAAGAGATAGTGAATCCTTTACCTTCCTCCTTTTAATGAAACTTGGGTTGTGTCTGCCTGAACCTGAAAGGCATTTCTTTACCTCAGGAAATGGGCTTTGACATAGGTCTACCTCATCCTTCAAAGAGAGGTTCCCATCAAAGACAGCAAGGCTATGCATTCTCAATATGATCATTGCCACCCTACCCCATGCCCAACAAAGTTTTTATCTACCATAGAGAGGTTATTATACAGGACTTTGATCCATTTACACATTAGGCCACATGTTATAGTGGAAATAATTTTGAACTTAGTCAGAAGAGACCTAGGTAAAGGCCTCTCTGATTCACTATTGACTATAGGTACATTTCTTAATATCTCTGACTTAAAGGGCTACCAAAAGTTCTAGTTACTTCATTATAGAATATTTGAAATTATCAAAAGATCTGGAGTTTGTACCATACTTAGCAAATCTTAAAGGACTATTGTAAATCAGCCAATTTTAATATTCCAGTGAGTGCCATAGACCAGGCAAAAAGGAATCTAATTCTTCTTCTCTTCACAATCCCCACACCCCTCCACTCCCATTGATTATGAGCATTTATTTTCAAATACATCTAGTCTTATTTTAAAAGAAGTTATTTCCGTGGAATTCATTAATTAAGTGTCACTTCATTTGTCATATAACTTAATGATTGGACTGTTTGAACTCCTAGTTAGGATGGGGTATCTAACTCCTTGTTTTGTTTTCTTTTGTTTTTTCCATCCTCACTGTCTTTGCTTTAAATAAAAAGTATGCATTTATAGATTTTTATGAATTGGCATAAAGCAAATTCTAGTATTGTTGTACATCCTTTTGATAAGGGGAGATATTTTCTTTCTTTTCCTTTTGTGCAAATCTGGAACTTCTTATTTCCTTAATGACATAATAAAGTGAGGCATTCCTCTATAATGTAGACTTGCTGATTTCCTGGAATTGTTCTTTATATTATCCTTTCTGTGTCTCCTTGTTATGTCTTCAATTTGACCATTGACAGTAATAGATTAATAGTGGGATCTATTGCCAGTGATATTGAATACTTTGCTTGTAAGTTGGGGAATTTGACCCAGACATCAAAACTGGGAGTCAGAAGAACTAAGGCAAGCCAAAAATCAAGAGCATTCTCTCACCCAAAGGGTAAAATTAGGATCAATAAACCAATTAACAAATATTCATTTGGCTGGTGTTATGTGTCTAGGTCAGTGGATTCAGATACATAAGTGATATAGTCCTTGCCTTTGAAGATCTGTTGGAGTGAGACAACAGGTAACACACAAGAAGGGACAGAGAAGGGAGTATTATTGTAATGAGTAAGAGAGATTATCAGTCTTTTTGGAGAAATTTTTTAACTTCTTTTTTCCAGTGGGAATGATAATAATAATTTGATTATTGTTCCCTGAGCAACAGGTAGAAATACAAGTATGAAAATATCTATAAGCAGAAAGGAGGATCAACAAAATGCTTGAAATAGCTAGACCTTGATTTTCAAATGGGTGACTGGAAAAGATGAGGCATTATCTAAGATTGGCTAGGAATGAAGATGAATAGTGACTCATTTAACTCTTGAATCAAGGAAGCTCTTCCACAGGGAAAATCTGAAAACTAAGTGGATCAGCCCCATGACACAGGGTCAGTGTCTGGAAAGATCTTGATCTGGAATGCCTTGGCTCCTGAATCAATAGGTGGAAGTTTAAAAAAGTGAAAATTATAGCTTAATAAAAGGTAAAAAAATTATGCTCATGAAAACTATGCAAAATTAGAATTAATAACTTTTAGTATTTGAGTCAGTCAACAGGAATTTATTAAGTACTTACTATATGCCTTGGACTATGCAAAGTCCTGGGGATAGAAATAGAAGTAAAATAAAGTGTCTGCACTCAAGGAGTTCACATTCTAGTTGAGAATGGGGAAAGAACATATAAAAGGGAACTGAAAAGCTGGGGACAGTTGGGTGGAGGACAGTGTCATATAATTGTGAAGTTTGAAGAGTCAGAAACAGCCAGGAAAGGAATGAAGGATGGCTAACCTTGGCCCTTCCTCAGAATGAAAGTACTAAGAAGAATTTAACAATGGGAGAAAGGAGGCTTAGAAATAAATGAGTGTTCCTGAGTGAGATGACCATAAGTAATGAGGGAAATTCTAGGATGAGAGGGCAGCTAATGGTAGAAGTAAGTTCCACATGATTAGATATGGACTAAAGGAAATGGACTAAATATTTATTAATGATATTATCATTTGTATCATTGCTCAGATACAGGCAGTATTAAATGGCTTCTGAATTTTTTAACCCTGAGATTGTGTGATATAGAAAGACATCAGATTGGTGGATTATAATATGTTGGAGTTTGAAGGTTGTTCAAAGATCATTGAGTTTATAGTAACAATACAGAGATGGGAAAATACCAAATATATATCAAAAGATCATAGATTTAGAGCTGACAAGGATTGTAGGGGTTTAAAGTCTAAGACTCATTTTACAATTCCAAAACCTGGATACAATGAACCAAAGTGTCTTGCCCAGAGTCACACCATTAGTGTCTAGAAAAAGATTTGAATCAAGATCTTCCTGATTCTAGTCTGATACTCTATCTACTTTGCATTGCTGCCAACCAGATCAACTATGAAAAGATTACTTAAAACTATTTCAAACTCAGAGAGTTCTGAGAAGCCAATCAGATAAAGTGAAGATGTTGAAGGAAAAATAGTTTGCAATCCTTAGTTTGAGTTCCTCTGCTTGCTTAATAGAACCCTCACCTCCTCTCTCCCTTGAGTCTCCAGGAACAAGCCTGTTAAATTTCAGTATAAACTTATATCCCATTACAGCTGGAAAATGATTGCTAAACTGGTAGGTTCAATATTCTCCTTTTACAGAAAGAAGAAACTAAGTCCTACAATTAGAAATTGAATAGCCCACGGAAAGGCTAGCAAAAAAGCAACAAAGGTAAACTTGGATGGGAATTTACTGTCTCCATATCCCATAGGTATTTAGATCCAGGAACCTCAATTTATTCCCTGAAGTAACACTCCAGATATAGTTATTATAAGGTTCTGAAATTATGAGCCAAGGAAAATCAAAGATATTAGATACCAAACCAACTAGAAACACACTGGAATGTGAGGTGATCATTTTTCCTTCAGGGAAATAAAATAAAAGGAATTCCCTGTTTCATTTTTGTCTTCGTATCCCAGAACTTAGCTCAACAACTAGCACAAAAGAGGCTTATTGAATTGAAGTGAAATCAAGCAAATGAACTTCCCAGAAAGGGCAAAACTGTTTCTAAGAAGGTTCTTCTTAGAAAACTTAATATTATTTAGTTGGTGAAGTTTTGTGAAGATGCCACATTTCTATAATGCTTTGAGCTTTACAATGGGAATATTATGCACATATATGTACATGTATATCATGTATATATGTGTATGTACGTGTGTATGTATATATATGTTATACACAACCATGTGTACTGAACACATATATGGTTATATGTTGTATATTTGTATATAAGCATATAGATTTATTTATAAGTATGATGTATATATTATAAATACATATGTATGTGGGCACATGTATATATATATATATATACATACACACACAGAGAAAGAGAGAGAGACAGAAAGACAGAGAGACAGAGAGAGTATACACATCTAAACACACTTTTATTTCCTTTTTAAGGCCCTTTACAACTTGACTACAACCTACTCTTCCAAAATTATTCTACATTACTCCGCTCTCAGAACTTTATGTTCCAGCCTATATTGCCTTCTTGTTTCTCACAGATATAACTCCATCTTCCTCCTCCACCACTTTGTCCTGACTATCTTTCATGTCAAGAATGTCCTCTCATCTCATCTCTACCATGAAAAATCTTTTGTATCCTTCAAAATTCTACTCATGCCACTCACTAAATGATTTCTTCCCTAATTTCCCCAGATATAATATCACCCTTCCAATATCCAATTAGATAACCAGATGAATATTCAATACATGCATTTTGCATGTATATTTCTTTATACTTATTTATATGCATGTTGATTCCCTAATAAAATAATATCTCCTTGAGGTTATGGATTTTTACATTTGTTTTTCTTTTTTTCTCCCAAGTAAAGTACTTGGCATAAAGTGATATTTAATATATTTTTTAATTGATTAAACAACTCTGTGAGACAAATGCAATTCAATCCAATGAATATTTACAAAACACCTCAGCTGGAAGGGATTCTGCAAAGCAGGAAACAATTGGAGATAAAATATAGCATTCAACTTTTTTTTCAGCATTTCATAGAATAGTAAAAACAAAACAAAACTCATGCAATACAGAAGTAGATTAATGTGATCAAGGTAAAGGGTGTCATTCAAAATAGAGGGTGAGAGAGCTGGAGCAGCATGAGAACTTAAAATCCTTATTTTATTAAATCATTATCATTTTGCTATTCACTAGGAACTGAATGACATAAGATTTTAGATGCTTTCAGGATTCAATGCAGGAAGTGTTTCTTTTTTTCTGTCTAAATTATGTTTTGGTTATTTTTTTCTGTCTAGATCATGTTTTGGCCATTAACTTTATGATAACTTAAAAATTATTTTATTTAAAATATTTCCAAAACAAAATAAAAGGTCAGACAAGATTGATGACACCTTTATTTGGAACCCCATTGACAATTATCTCTTTTTAGGTTGATGTTTGAAGAGGGGAAGGAGCGAGATAAAAGCTACGAGAAAATTTTCTAGCTTTTTCAAATATATATTAAAACATGCTCTGTTACTTTAATCAATAAATTAAAGACCAAGCATTGTTAAATATTTATTATGATCTAATCATTATCCTATGTGCTGGGTATACAATGAATGAAGTAACTCTATGGTAATGAGCTTGAATTCTATCTAGGTTGTAAGTACATATATGTGCACATACATATGCATTTGCAAGTATGTATGCATATTTATGCCTATATGTATGTAAGTTAGTTAACAAGAATTTAAAGTGCATACTATGTGCCAGGAACTGTGTTAAACATTGGGACTACATAGGGAAATCCCTGTCCTCAAGGACTTTACAATTTAATGGCGGGGGGGGTCAATGCAAACAAATGTACATAAATAAATATCTATAAACTATTTGCAGGAAAATAATGGGGGGAATTAACATAGTTAATGCACTAGAATTAAGAGGGGCTAGGAAAGGTTTGCTGTAGATGTGAAGGAAGTCAGAGAATCCAGTAGGTGGAGATGAGGATAAAGAGCATTCCAGGTATGGGAGACAGCCAGAAACAATGCACATATCTGAGAGATGGAATGTCTTTACAGAACATCCAGGAGGCCAGTGTCACTTGAAAGAGCACATGACAGGGAGCACGGTATAAGAAAAATAGAATGGTAGAGAGCAAGATCTAGGTTATGGAGATTTGGAATGCCAAATAGAGGATTTGATCCTGGGCATGACACGGAGCCACAGAAATTTACTGAGTAGAGAGGTGACATGGTTGTACATGTGCTGTAGGAAAATCATTTTGGAAGCTCAAGGGAAGGTGGATTAGAGTCAGGAGAGACTAGAGTCAGACAGACCCATCAGCATTCTATGGCAATATTCTAAGTATGAGGTGATAGGGGCCTATAATAGAGCGATAGCAAAATCAGAAGAGAGATTCATTTAAAAAGTCCCAGTGAAAGACCTTTATTTTAATAGAAGTCTTTCCTAGTCCCGTTCTTAAGTTTAATGACTTTAGTGACTGCCTTTTGTTAATCATGTGTATGTTTGTATGTATGTATATGCATATATATATATATATGTATGTATGTGTGTGTGTGTGTGTATCCCACCAGAAGAGGCAAGAAGAATAATACCTCAAATAAATAGAAACCCATAAGATTAGTATGATATTCCTGGGGAAGGGGTTGTATTGATTTTTTTTAAATGAAAAGAACACATTAAAGAGTAAAACTTAGTTTTTCATTGCTGTTGAAAGGTTGAAGGATGAAAACAGTTCAAAAAGTTTCAGTTTGTTCAAGTTCATCAAACTGCAGCCACCATCTTTAATATAACATGTGAGTTTCTACTTGTAGCAGTGAGCACAAATAGAGGAATCAGGAGAGCCTGGGGAGCTTGGGATGCCTCCCCTCCTTCAAAGAAAAAAAATGTAAAATCTTCAGTTTTATGAATCAAGGACCTACACAGTTATACTTAACTGCACAGTTATATAATTTCAACACAGTTATATAACAGTTATAACTGCACAGTTATACTTAACAAATTGTCTGGAAACAGAAATCCTGTTAATTCAATTGGCAATGGGAAGGGAGTGAGAGAAGGGAATAAGTTTTTATATAGTGCCTACTACATGTCAGGAACTGTGATAAGGATTTTTACAAAAATTATCTCATTCAATTCTTACAACAAACCTGAAAGGTGGATGCTGGTATTACCCCCATTTTACAGTTGAGGCCACTGAGGCAAACAGAGATTAAATAACTTGTCCAGCATCACACAGCTAGTGTCTAATGAAATTTTAACTCAGGTCTTGTTAAGTCCAGGTTCCAAGCCCTACATCTTGTACCTCTTTGCTGGGCAACTAAGAAGGGCAGCAAATAAACTGTAGGGCCTAAAGTAAAGAAGATTCATCTTCTGAGTTCAAATCTGGGCTCAGACACTTAGTAGTTGTGTAACCCAGGGCAAGTAACTTAATCTGATTTGCCTTAATTTCTTCATTTGTAAAATGAGCTGGAGAAGGAAATGGCAAATCACTCCAATATCTTTGCTAAGAAAACCCCAAAGAGAGTCTTGAGAGTCTGAAATGACTATACAACAAAAACAAACTTTGTTGTCTTAGTACCTGGTCCTTACCTAATGCTTTGACTAGTTCCCCTCAATGAGGGAGATAGATAATTTCCTATTTCCTTAATATTGTTTGAACAGTTATATATCTGATTCCATAACATTCTGGAGTAGCAGATGTGTAAGTCCCTTCCTGTGTTAAGATTCTATGACTTCCAAAATAGGGTCAATTGGACATGTGGTGTAGTGGAGGATAGAGTGCTACATATAGAATCAGGAAGATGACAGTTAAAATCCTAACTCATAAAATTAATAGCTACATGATTCTATACAAGAGAAATTAATCTCTATGAGTGTCAGTTTAGTCATCTATGAAATGAGTATAATAGCAGCTATAGCATTTACTTAATAGGGTTTTTTGAGAATGAAATAAGACAATTTTTATTAAGTGCTTTGCAAACTTTAAGGCACTATATTAATTCTACTTTGTTATTAATGTTATCATTTTCACATGAGTCAGCATGTGGATAAATAGTTTATGTTGGAGTTAGGAAACTTAAATTTATTTCCCTCCTTTGACATGCATTGGCTGTGCGACACTGGGCAAGTCAGTCCTCTTCTCAGTCCTCTAGGCAATTCTCTAAAATGAAGTATCATAGAGATAGTAGCAACTAAGTACATATTAGTAGGGGTTTCCTCAAGTCATATAAAGTCATCAACATTTATTAGGTGCTTACTTTGTACTCAGTGTTATATTATGACGTGGGGATACAAAGAAAGGCAAAAAAAACCAATATCCTGTGCCCTACAGGCATAATGAGGGGAGAGGAATTTATCTATCTATCTATCTATGGATATATGGCTTTATATACAAATGTATTTCTACACAAACATGAATATCAATATATAATGCTGAATAATCTCAGAAAGAAGGCACTATAACTAAACTTCTTTCAAAAACTGTAATTTTAGCTGAGATTTGATTGGGAAGTCAGGAGGCAGAGAGGAAAACATGGAACATTCCAGGCTTGCGGGACAGTCAGTGAACATAGGGAGATATTGCATTTTGTTTGTATATAAATTTTATCTTTCTCATTTATAGTAACATATATTATTAATTTATGTTCATATTGCCATCTTACAATTACCTATATTGATGAAATTATAGGTCTAGTCACTATCCCTAATATTGTTTGCAATATTGTAAAACAAAAGATAGACATTAAAATCAGAGAACCTGAGTGTGAATCTTCAATCTTGTATTTACTTATTACATGTGCATCCTTAGTCAAGTCAAGTAACTTTTCCAGGTTGATGTCAATATTGAGGTTTAGACATGATCTGTGATTCCCAGACTATGAGGTCTGAAGATACTTTAATGAGTTTCATAAATCAATATTCACACAAATCTTTAATATTTTCATTGTTATCTCCAACAGAATGGAATATGTGAAAACATAATGAACAAACAAATGTATTTTCTGAATACTGAATGTGTCTTTCACATATATGTTTTTTTTTACATTTTGGAATGTGTATAGATAATGATTTATTAAATATAAATTAATGTCAGAATGCTAATCTGAGTTTTTGATATGATATAGCTTCTCCAAAACAGATGATAATAATAAGACAACTATTATGTCACTGGTGACAAACAAAACCAGGAGCAGGTCTTTGTTAAAATATTAAAATTGAATACCCATATTTGGGAAAGCAGGCAATCTCATTAACGGGCAACCTTTAAGGTCCTTTCCAGTTTTTCAGCATTAAATCTCATGAATCTTAGAAATTAATAATATGATTGATAGTCTAATCTACTGCTATGAAAATTGGCCCCTTTAAAGCTACAGAGGAATAATTCAATGAATTCAGCATCATATGATCATAGTTTTGTAGTTTGAGAAGACACTAAATATCATATAGCCTATGTTAGAAGGGGTAGAACTTGAAATTAGATCCTCTAAATCCAAATAAAATTCAATTTTCTTTCTATTGTATTTATGTGACAGTCATGGAGCATTCCCATCTTAGTTACAAGAAAAATAATCATGATCACCACCATTGCATGCTTCCCCTGTTGTGTAGGAATATTTTAATCAGGATCTAGGGTAGAGGTTGGAATATTATTGCCTAAAGGTCCAATTCATCCACTTATTTTGTTAGTCTAGCTAAGAATCTTTTTAAAAAATTGAATGCAATAAAACTTCATTACAGAAAAAAAATTCTTTGTTCCTGTCATACAAAAACAGGCAGACAGCACAATGCAGCTATAGTTGTTGATCCCTGAAATAGTGCAAAGGAGTTCCAAACATTACTAGAAATTATTCTCAGAACACTTTCTTGCTATGTGACCAGCCTTCACTTCATTTAATGAGTATTTCTAAAGCAAGGTGGAAAAGAATTGAAGTCAGCAGTTATGTAGGATGCTAGTACTTAAGACGCAATTCTGCTTGTTGCCACCATAAGTCTGCTTATGAGAAGTTGTCCCAATGCCCAGAAATTTAGTAAGATCTCAACTATATATATTTCAACTTGAAATTATGATTTTAAGACCTAGGGGACAAGCCCACATAATATCATGGGAAAATATTAGAGTAGGAACCTCAATATTTGGATTTAAATATAATCATATGAAGATTAGTTGAAGAAATAAGGCTATTTTGGACATATAAAGACTTAGGAAAGACATGATTGCAATCTTTTAGTATGTGAAGTATTATAATATGGAGGACAGATTGGACTAATTCCATTTCAACCAAGAGGTCAGAACCATTATCAATGACTGTTAGTTTCAAAGAGAGAAATTTAGGCTTGATATTGAGAATATATTCCTAAGGATTTGCAAAGTTCAAAACTACAGTTGAGTGCCTCATTCAATGGCATGTCCCTTTAATTGGAGGTTTTCAAGAAGAGTCTTTAAGATCACATGTCAGGTACATACATGGTAGGGATCCTTTAAGGGATGAATTGGACTAGATTGTCTCTGTAGTTCCATCCAGTTCTAAGATTCTGTGGTTCTATCATTTTCTAGTTGTTTGACCTTGATCAAGTAATGTTACCACTCACACATTAAATTTTCTTATTTCTAAAATGGGGACAATACTATTTACTTTAGCTACCTAGTAGTTGGTGCAGTGAATAGAGTGTTGGGCCTGGAGACAGGAAGACGCATCTTCTTGAGTTCAAATCTGCCCTCAGACTTATTACCTCTGTGACCCTGGGCAAGTCATTCATCTCTTTTGGCCTCAGTTTCTTCATCTGTAAAATGAGGTGGAGAAGTGTTCCAATATTTTTGCCAAAGGGAAAAAAAAACACAAATAAACAAGGTCATGAAGAGTTGGACATGACTGAAAATGACTGAATAATACTAGTACAGTTGTTGTGGGAAAAAGAAAAAATTGTGGTAAACTTTAACCTGAAGTAAAAATATGGATGATGGTAAAGATGACAAAGATGATGAAGTCAGCAGAAAAGATATAAGAACTTAACAATTTTTTCCCAAGCAAATTGGAAATGTTCCAATATATGCAGCAATTAAAAAAATGTGCTGGATGCTTAATAGTTAGTGAAAACTGACTTTGAACTGAGCTGCAGAAAATGAAAATTTCTGTTCCTTACTATACACACACACACACACACACACACACACACACACACAAATACTTTGAGTAGTTGAGTTTCCATGAGTTGAGAAATTCCCTCACACACATACATATATACCACATGGTATATGTTTCTCACCCCTCCAAACTTCAGCAGCTGATTATTTATGTAAAGCTGATTCAAAACATCCATTTTTTTCTCTGTTATCCATCTAGTGTTTGGCTTATCTGGACATAACTGGGATGGTCTTTGTGCCCCACCCCCACCCTCAGTCTCGTATATTTCAAGGTTTTCTACATTGGTAAGAGCTTCTAATTTCTGCTACTTGGACATAGTTATCAAGAATCCAGAGTCACTGGATTCAAGAATGTCCTCAACAATGCAGCATTGGAGAGGAACTTTAGTGGAGAACCCATTAGAAAGTGACAATGTTGGATCAATCTTTATATTTCTCAATGTGATATTGTTGTTTCTCAACATTCATCTTTGAAGAGGACCAATGGCATCACAAGTTATGTTTTGACTTGGTGTGAATTGGATTTAAGTGAGGCAGAGTTCCACAAAATTGTCAGCTTCACTCTCTTCCTGAGTCATCAAAGTGTAGTGACAAGACAAAAGTTAAGATGACTAGTGATGGCACGGGATACAGTGAGTGGCCTTGATGTCTTGATGTCTAACCAAGCTCTACATGTTCCACAGTCCCTGTTTCAGTCATCTTTATGCTCATTGGAACAAGTTGTTCTCATACATGCACTCTACTGGGGAAAGTCTTCACATGCTTAGGGTAGACATCACGTAACTCAAGGATAGTTTTAAAGCCTGTCAGTTACCCTCAACCTACTTTAGCCCATCTGCCAAGATGTTTTATTGAGGTATGACTAGTCTTCATGCTACAGCTTCTTGAAGTGACAGGTGAAAGCTGGGTAAAAGGTGGAGACCAAAGGTAGATAAGTAGCCCTGAAAAAAGGTTCAGCAAGCCCTCACACCAGAGGTGCTAGTCCTCCCTAAACTCTCCATACACTCCTGATGTGATATATTTAAATAAACTCACCATGATTTCCAGAAATAAAATCCATTTTTATTCCATTACAAACAGAGGCTGTGCTATTTAAAGGAAAAAAAACAACATGCTGCCTAGCAAGAAATCCATTTTCACTTCAACAAAATTCACATTCAGTGCTAATTGATCATATGCTTAAAGAGTTACTTACAAAGAAAACAAAAAGAAATTCCAAATGCATTCTGAAGACCACAGTGAGATTTCATCAGTCCTTAGAAGAGTCTTCCTTGGGTTGGATATTCAATCTATGGCCTTATGAAAAAAGGGGGAGAGGTTAAGTGTTTCAGTTCTGAAGGTGATATCATCAAAGAGCTGCCTATTGTTTCCTAAGAACTTAAAAAAAATAATATATCAGAAAAACATTCAGGAAGGGCAGAGGCAAGATGGCTGAGTAAAAGTAGTGACTTGCTTGAGCTCTCCCCAAAATCCCTCCAAATACCTGTAAAAAATGGCTCTAAACAAATTCTAGAGCAGCAGAACCCACAAAAAGACAGAGTAAAACAAATTTCCAGCCCAAGACAACCTGGATGGCAGATTGGAAAGGTCTATTGTACTGGATTGGGAGAGGATACCAGTTCAGCATGGGCATTCAGGCAAAGACCAGGCCTCAGTGAACCCAGAGCAGGCCCCAGGAGACTAAATCACAGGAAGCTATGGTGGTTTCCAGACTTCTCAACCTATAAATGCCAAAGACAGTTTAGAAGGTCAGTAGGAAAACTTTGTGACCCTTGTAAGAGAGAAGCTCAGTCCCAGCCCCAGTATGGCTGCAGCCCTGAGTTGGTGGCTGTTTCTGGAGTTCAGCCCAAAGACAGAGGGAGAATTGAGTGACTGATCAGAAGGGGATTTCAGGGATCTCTTTGTTTGTGCTGAGGCAGGATTCTCTTGTTTTGTCCATGCTTGGATCTAGGTCACAACTCTGGGTGGTGGACCTGGGCAAGGAGGAGCATTAGCATAGTAGAGCTTATAGTGGTGGTGGAGAGGGAGTCCTCCTCACAGTTCTCAAACTGAAAAAAGTGTTTGTAGTCACCTTAGACTGGAGCACAGGCCAGTAAAGGATTAAATACCTCTGCCTAGATCATACTACCTTGGAAGAACTGAAAATTTATAGGTCCCTAGAAGTATCTCTGAAAACAGCTGCACAAAACCCCCAAAACTTGGGACAGTGCATTCTCCACACTAGAAACAGGCCCCTACCTTAACAAAGAGTTTAAAACTCAAGTAATTAGCTGGGATCATGTGAAAACTGTGCAAAAAAAAGTCAGACCATAGAATCTTTCTTTGGTGACAAAAAAGATCAAAACATACAACCAGAAGAAGATAACCAAATCAAAGGACCTACATCCAAAGCCTTCAGGAAAAATATGAATTGTTCCCAGGCCATGGAAGAGCTCAAAAAGGAGTTTGAGAAACAAATTAGAGAAGTAGAGAAAAAATTGGGCAGAGAAATGAGAGTGATGCAAGAAAACCATGAAAAACTAGTCAATAGCTTGCTAAAGGAGAACCAAAAAAATACTGAAGAAAGTAGCACCTTAAAAAATAGCCTAACCTAAATGGCAAAAGAGGTCCAAAAAGCCCATGAGGTAAAGAATGTCTTAAAAGGTAAAACTGGATAAATGGAAAAGGAAGTCCAAAAGCACACTGAAGAAAATACTTTCTTAAAAATTAGAATATAGCAAATGGAAGCTAGTGACTTTATGAGAAATCAAGACATTGTAAAATAAAACCAAAAGAATAAAAAATAGAAAACAATGTGAAATATCTCATTAGAAAAAAAAACAACTGACCTAGAAAATAGATCCAGGAGAGATAATTTAAAAATTATTGGACTCTCCGAAAGGCATGATCAAAAAAAGAACCTGGATATCATCTTTCAAGAAATTATCAAGAAAACTGTCCTGATATTCTGGAACAAGAGGACAAAATAGAAATTAAAAGAATCCACTGATCACCTCCTGAAAGAGATCCCCAAAGGAAAACTCCTAGGAATATTGCGGCCAAATTCCAGAGTTCCTAGGTCAAGGAAAAAATATTGCAAGCAGCCAGAAAGAAATAATTCAAGTATTGTGGAAACACAATCAGGATAATACAAGATGTGGCAGCTTCTACATTAAGAGACTGCAGGGCATGGAATATAATATTTCAGAGGGAAAAGGAGATAGGATGACAACCAAGAATCACCTACCCAGCAAAACTGAGTATAATCCTTCAGGGGGAAAAATGGTCATTTGGTGAAATAGAGGACTCTCAAGAATTCTTGATGAAAAGACCAGAACTGAATAGAAAATTTGGCTTTCAAATGCAAGACCGAAGAGAAGCATGAATAGGTAAACAGGAAAGAGAAATCATAAGGAACTCATTAAGGTTGAACTGTTTACATTCCTGCATGGAAAGATGATATTTGTAACTCATGAGACCTTTGTCAGTATTAGGGTAGTTGGAGGGAAAAAATTGTATGGACAGACAGATAGGTAGATAGATAGATAGATAGATAGACAGACAGACAGACAGACAGACAGACAGACAGACAGATAGATAGATAGATAGATAGATAGATAGATAGATAGATAGATAGATAGATAGATAGATAGATAGAGAGTGAGTTGATGCAGGTATCTGGAGAATAAAATTAAGAGGTGAGAGAGGATTATACTGGGAGAAGGAGAAAAGGAGAGGTAGAATGGGGTAAGTTATCTCACATAAAACAGACAAGAAAAGGCTTTTACAGTGGAGGGAAAACAGGGGAATGTGAGGGGGAATGAGTGAATCTTATTCTCTTCAGATTTAGGGAGGGAATAACATACACACTCAATTGGGTATGGAAATCTATCTTACCCTACAGGAAAATAGTGGGGGGAAGGGAATAAGAGATCTGGGAGATGATAGATGGCAGGGCAGATTGGGGGAGGGGGTAATTAGAAACAAACACTTTTAAGGAGGAACAGGGTCAAAAGGAAGTAGAATAAACTGGAGGGGGGATAGGATGAAGGGAAATATACTTAATTCTTCACAACATGACTACTACGGAAGTGTTTTGCATGACTATACATGTATAACCTGTATCTTGTTGCTTGCCTTCTCAATGAGAGTGGGTGGGGAGGGAGGAAGGGAGAAAATTTGGAACCCAAAGTTTTAAAAAAGAATGTTAAAAATTGTTTTCACATGCAACTGGGAAATAAGATATACAGACAATGAAATATAGAAATCTATCCTGCCCTACAGGAAAATAGAAGGGGAAGAGGATAAGAGGGGGAGCAGAGAGAAGGGAAGGCAGACTAGGGGAAGGGGTATTCAGATGCATGCCATCTTGGGGCAGGGGGAGGGACAAGATGGGGAGAAAATTTGGAACTCAAAATCTTGTTGAAGTGAATGTTGAAAACTAAAAATAAATAAATTAATGAAATTGTTTTACAAAAAAAAAAGAAATAAAAAGAAAATAAAAACATTCAGGAGGGATAAGTAAATGTCATGGACCAAATATGTCTATGGAAACATCATTTTGTATGTTCTATAAAGTGAGAAAAAAACCCTTGTTATGTATGGGGAAAATGTGCTGTTTGATTCTACAGTCCAAATCTCAATTAACAGAGAATTTCTAATAGAAAACACCCAAATTGTGTGTGTGTGTGTGTGTGTGTGCATGCATGTGCACACACACAAGTATAATATAATTGAAAGAACACCAGCCTTGAAATTTTAAAACTCAGGTTAAAGTATCAGCTCTGTCCCTGAATCACTCTGTGAAAGTCACTTAATATCTCTTAAGTTTCTTCATCTCTAATATAGGGGTGAAAATACACTAATTAACTTAAAGACATTCTACATAAGGCCTGGAATACAGCAGGTTCCTAATATATCTTTCTGAGTCACTCTGGGTTTAATAAATGCTGTCTTATTCATCGTTCCTGGGGCAAGAGAAAGACTTTAAGTATGAAAGTGATATCTAAATGGAATTAATTATAATTGATATGAATTTATTACAACAAAGATAAAAATCTCACTTACACATTACATAGGAAAGAAAATTCATGGCAATATTCAGTAAATTGAACCTGAAAAGGTAGCCTGGAGGCTGTTTGTGAAGGGCATTTAATAGTAAACCAAATTGTTTGTGCTTTTTTGCAGAGGCAATAGGGAGTCACAGCAGCTTTTTCAAAAGGGGCATAGCATAATCAGATTTCTGCTTTAAGAATATACATTTAGCAGGTGTGAGGAAGATTGGCTGAAATGGGGAGAATCTATAGGGAAGGACACCAGTTGAGATACTATTTTAATAGTTCATAGGAAAGGTGATGAGGGAATGAATCAAACTGTTGTGTGAGTGGAGAGAAGTCATTGGTAAACACTTATCAAATCAGGCATTATTCTAAGTTCTGTGAATAAAACAACAAGCACAAAGAATGACTGTACCTGCCCTCAAAGAACTTTCATTAAAATTAGGCAAGCTAATACATAAAGGAGCTAAATATCAATTGGAAGAGAAGAGAAGCAGGCAGCTGTGAAGGTGTTATGGAGGTGCAAATGACAACACTTTCCAAGTAATTAAATATGAGAGAAATAAGACATTAAGAAATCTTATACACAATCCAACATTGTGAATCTTGGATGACTGGCAGAATATTAGTGTCATACATGGAAACAAAAAGAAAGGTAGTTTTGGGGAAAAGGTAATGAGGTATTTCCAGGGGCATATCACAATGTCACATATCCTAAGTAGCAGAGCTAAGATGTGACAATCCAATACTGTTGGCTCAAGAAATGGATCTGTTTCTTCTAACAGACATAGATTCCAGGGTCTCCTGAGCCAAGCTCTTCACACTTACTGTTCTGTTGAGCCATTGGACTTATCACCTCCCTGGCCCTCGCCTTATTAGCCACAACCACTCAACATGCCTGAGGAAGTACAGCATGGAGACGAGGAGGTTGAGACCATTGCTTTCTAGGAAGCTTACATCATTGATCATCAACACCTTTTATTCTAATAAGGATATCTTCTTTTAAGAGATAATTTCCAGCACTTCTAATTCTCTGGACAAAATTCACTCTAAGATTCTACAAGACGCTTCTAAGATTCTAAAAGACGGTGGTAAGGAAATTAAGATCGATATCTTTCCTAACCCAAAGGATGTACTTTTACTTTTGCAGACACTGGAATTAACATGATGAAAGTTGACAATAAATAAGTGAAAAAAAAATAATAGCAAAGGCTTCTATGAGTCATTTTTGGGAAACCTCAAGCTTAGAATCCATTTGGACTCAACCATCAGATACCATTTTTCTGAGCAATTATGTTATCACACATCTCCAGGAGATAAGATGAATATGTTGTCTGAATATGTGTGTATAATGAAGGAAACCCAGAAGGTATCACTGGTGAGAGCAAAGAAGACAGAACCAACTTTTCCTTCATGGAATGGTCTAAGATCTGGAATTCTCCCTGCTGGGGAACCCTGTGCCTCCCCCATAACTGTGAGGTGTTCTTTTTATGTCAAAGGAAGAGGCCAAAGAGCTCCAAATTGATTATAGGTAGTGGTTTAATCAATTGGGTATTTATTTGGGGCAGCATTATGGATCCCAGCCAAGATATTAATCATCCTCAGTCTGTGGCAGTGGCCAGACTAATCACTGAATCTCTGCTAATAACTCCCAAATCCCAATGGTGAAAAGGCAGGAGGAGCTAGAGAGTTCATCACTACTGATTGGTAGATATTTTTGGTTTTCTGTTTAGTAATGAGCTTGGAAGCTAAACCAATGTTATGCTCAAACATAAGTTTGTATATTGATCATGTACCAGTCACATATGGGTCATGATATTCTTTTTTTGGCTTTCATATGTCATAGTATCTTAAGTTATGACTGTGTCTAAAATATAATTCAGTATCTAAGGTAGGGTTGTTAACAGGTCACCATGTTCAGGCTTCCAACTTTCATAGAGTTTAAACTTTTTTTGACTTTTCACTTATTGTATTTTATACCTTTTTTCCCAATTGGTACTCCACAAATGGGTATGAAAATTGTGGTTTTGAAGTAATATACATGACATAGCCCATTGATGAGTAATACGTGCAGCACCTAAGAGAATTTGATGAGAAGACCCTTGTCTCTGTTATTAAGGAAAGATTAAAACTTCCAGAAGATGAAGGAAAGAAAAAAATAGAGAAAAGGAAAGCAAAATTTTAGAACTTACCCAAGCTAATGAAGGAAATTCTAGATAAGAAAGTTGAGAAAGTGACAGTTTCCAATTGGTTGGTGTCTTCACTCTGTTATATTGTGACTAACACATATACCTGGATGAGCTACATGGAACACATCATGAAGACATGGGCTTTGAGAAACAACTTCACAATGCTTTACCAGAAGGCTAAGAATCACCTCAAGATAAACTCAGTTCATCCCATTGTGGAGACTCTCAGGATGAAGGTTCAGGCTGGCAAAAATGACAAGGCTATAAAAAGACTTGGCGGTGCTGCTTTATGAGAAAACATTTCTCTCTTCTGGCTTCTCCCTTGAGGAACCCCAGACTCACTCAAACTGCAGTTGCCATGTAATTAACCTAGCTCTTAGTTTGATTGAGGATGAAGTGATAAATGAAGAACCTAGTGCTGCTGTTCCTGATGAGACAAACCCCTGTATTAGGCCCTACCCTCTATATAGTTTCTGTGTTTACCACAGGAGTAGTAGAGTCCCTGTCTTCCCTGGCTTTATCTGCCAATGTCTACTATTTTTGTCTCCTCTTCTCCAATACACAAGGGCAATACTACAGGGTTCCTTTCCCCTATCACTTGATCTGTGGAATAGGATGCTATCTATTATTGGTTGTATTTTTTTAAATTCTGAATTTAATGTAGGCAGATGAAATAGAATGCAGTTTTTGCACAGGGAAAGGGAAGAAAAAAGAAGAAATAGAACTGTACTGGCATAGGGCTGTAGACCTTTCTTTGTCTTCCATTAGCTAATTCTATTGTTGATGCATAGGTTCTCTTCATGTATTTAAATTAAGCCCAACAAATATTTATTCAGCTCCTACCATATGACTGGCACTGGCACTGTATTTCTATCTCAAGTCTTTCACAATCTCTACAATCCATCTAGTTTTTCTGGTATTTTAACTTACTCTATTTTATTCCATTGAAGTAAAATTGTAAAGGTCCTTGGGTTAAATTATTTGCCTGCCTTAACTCAGCACCATTCATGATCCTGAAAAGTAGGTCTTTAGTTTCTGGATGCCTCAGGAAAACTTGAACACCCTTCCCCCCCTCGCCCCACCTCTATTCATTATCCTCACTTCTGCTTTGCTGTCAAATCCTGTGTCTATCCATTGTACTCATGTTGAACCAAGAATACATCTAATAGTCTTACAAGTCAACAGAGTTCTCAGTACTCAAAGAGATTTAGCATCAATGGGCCTATCTACTGATGTACCCTCAGAGTGAGAAAGTCATCAATATTATTGACCACACTCAATAACTTCTGCCTAAGATACCTTCTTTGTATGCTGCTATTGACTTTTAAAATTAGGAAGTTTCAAAATCAGAAGGATTTTTAGGTCAACAAAATACCAATATATTTGGAAGATTTTCACATTGGGGATAATGGCTGATTTTAGAAAGCTAGTATGTTGTAATAGTGATTATGACAATAAATAATGATGATTATGAAAAAGAAGAATAATATGATGATGATGGACTTTAAGGTTTAAAAGGTCTTTATGCACATTATTTCATTTTATCCTCACAATAATCCTGTGAGGCAGGTGGTATTGTGATCATCATTTTAGAGACAAGGAAACTGAGGTTCATAGAGGTTAAATAACTGAGTCAGAATCACACAGTTAGGAAGTATCAAGGGCAGGACTTATACTCAAATCTTCTTGATTCCAACTCTACTATCATACCCATATTTTGCTATTGTTGATAGATTGTGTAACTTGAAGTCAGAAAGATTGGGGGTCAAATCCTGCCTCTGATACATACTCAATAAATGATATTGGAAATTTTTTTTAACTTCTTGGAGCCTCATTTTGCTTATCTATAAAATGGAAGCAATGATACCTATGGTTTTTCGTTTCCTGACTTATTGCAAAAAAAATAGACAATGTGTATAAAGTCATTAGCAAAATTTAAAGCATTGTAAATGGCAAATGGCAAAAAATAATTTTGATAACTTATTTGGACTTTTCATACATACAATAACCATAGTTAAGAGAAGAAAAATAGAAAATTAAATAGAAAAATAAAAAAGGTGTAAGGAATAGGAGTGATCATCATCATGGTGTCCCAAAAGGCTCAGAATATTGGGACACCCTATAAGCCAACCTCCTCATTCTGTAGATGAGGGAAGGCAACATCCATAGAGAAAGAATTACTTGCCTGTGGTCTCACTGGTAGAAAATAAATTAATCTCCATTTGAGCTTAGCTTTTCATACTTTACATCTAAAGCGGTTTCCATTATTCTGGACTATATAAGTAAACACTGTTAAGAGCTGTTAAGGGATCCCCTGAACTTGTCTTTTTGAGTAGTTGTATTTTCCAGAAATGCTAGACCCAGAGCATGCAGAAGGCCCTTGATCTGTCAAAGATGATGCCACCCTTACACACACACACACTCACACAAACTGACATAATTTGTTGTTTGCACCCGACTCTGGATTCCTGGTACATCTTTGGTAAGCAAGATAGGTGCCAGTCTGTGCCATGCTGGGAAAATACTTGTGCAGCTGGGGTCCTTTGCTGAAAAGTGACCATCCTATCTTCATAATCTAGTGAATTGCAAGGGAAAAGAAAGCAGCTTTTGCCATTGTTTTGCTCCTCTGTTTTGGGAGGGGTTTTGTCCTTTTTCCACCTTTACTGCATCTTTCCCCTCCCATACCACCACCCTTCCTGATATTTCCTCCTTCTTTTGTCCTGCTGTCATAAATATGCAAACTTCTTGTATGGATTGTGAACTCTTTCGGTTCCCCATGCATGTTCATTTCTCTTATAATAAACCTGATTTTCACTTAGGTTTTGTGATGTTGTGATTGCCTACTGACAACACCAAGGATGAAATATATTGAGGCTAAGTTGACCAATAAGATATCCAGGAAGACATTTGACAAGTCAGTAAAGAGTAAAGAAGACCACCTGTATTTGATGAAAGTCATGTTTCCTTCTACAGCCTTTGAACTTCACTCCCTCCTACCACTAGCAAAATGATTCAGTGGCTTTAAATATCGAACATTGAAAGACATACAAATATACTCTTGTGGTTGGGAGAGAAAGAAATCACTGGATTTATCATACAATTAAGAAAGGTTTGGGGTTTTTTTAGTTTGTTTTTGTTTTTGATTTTTCTGAATGTCATCTTCATTAAGCCATTTAGCACTGACTCATTAGCTTTTGATGCCAGTGAACCGATTCTGACTTTAGAAGAATGTTCTTTTGCTCCTATTTGGAGACAAAATTTATTGATATGACAAATTGATAAGTTTTATATTTGGAATGGCTCTGGGAACTTACGAATACCTCAAACAGCAGATTTATTTTTTTGCCCATTGTTGTCTGTGTATGCGCCCCTGTATTTGGTTGTTACTGTTTTGTAAATGTGTCCTGAAAAGATTGGGACCCTCTAAATTGGGGATCTGTTGGAATACATTCAGAGGAAAGGAACTAGGAACCTGACCTAAAGTAGTTGATTTATGAGAGGTAACTACAGTAGATAAGGTGAGGTCCCGGAATAGGCAGTTACCTTTCTCCTCAGATCAATGCTCTGATTTCCTATTATTTTCACCTCTCTGGAGAAGGACGAAACACCCTGACTAACAAAACAACAGAGGAAGGAGCACTATAGGTCACAGAGTATTGTAAAAAGTATTTATATGATCATTTTAAGGTTTTGAAATCTTTTTGTGTATCAATTAAATCATCTCTTCAAAACAGTAGTAATTTATTTCATCCAATTGTTATTTTTTCAGTAGAATATGCAAGAATAGAAGACTTCAAATTCATATTACTTATTTGCTACCTAGAAAAACATGCAAATATCTTTATTTTTCTCTTCCTAAGGGAGAACATTTGAGCCAAGCCTAACTTACTTCCATCGATAGTCATTCAGTGAAAATAAATAATAGGGCTGAAATTGTTAAAGATTGAGATTCAGGATATTTGCTAATCCCAGAAATGAATTTAAGTAATAACAGTATAATTGCTTGCTAATTGTTGTGTGATTACATTTATGGTTAGCTATTACAACTATAAAAAGGAGCCTAATTACAGCTCAAGAAAGAATATAGCTCCATCATGTTACCTTCTGCATAGCTGTATGAAATGTAAAAAGGATTTAATTTTCTTGAAACTTGATCATTTCATCCTGGACATTAAAGAATTCTAAAAGAGGAGTTGGCAATTATGTGAGAAGGGTGGGCTATTGCCAAAGAGAAAGTCTAATGCTAATGTAATAAAAGATTCTAAAATTATATTTCTAATTGCAAGACAGTTTTGATCTTTTTTCTCTGAAAAGTCAAATATGTGGCTGCAAAAGCTTTGCAAAGTAGTCATAATTTGGCAAATATTCATCTTTGAAAAACAGAACTGATACCGATTTTTAAAAGCACATTGATATCCAGTGAGAGAGGCAGTCTACTATAAAAGATAATAATGTTTGATTTATAGCAGATAATATAGGTTTACATTGCACTGAAACTCTTTCTCTTAATAGCTGTGTGATCTCAGGAAAAAATAGTCCTTGTCTAAGTCTTAGTTTCCTCATCTGTAAATTATAAAGGATTAGACTAGATGATCTCTTAGTTTCCTTGAATCTCATAATCTACACTTCCTTAAAATTAAACCATGTAGATTTTTTCTATAAAAAATATAGACTACCAAGGTTATTGTTTAAGTCTACTTTGACTGAGTTCCTGTAGTAAATTTCCGGGTAAAAAGACAGAAAACATAGCTATGTGTTGCTGACTTTATTAAATCAACAGATTCAAGATTGAAAGACACTTGTGCATGTCTGCCCCTACAATTGCCTTTAATTTGTTTGTTTTGTCCTTGAGTGTGTCTGGGCAGTAAGATGAATTTGAAGTGGAATGAGTGTTAAGGTCTACCTAGAGATTTAAAAAAAAGTGCTATTTAGAAAGAAACAAAGCCAATATCATGAATTTGGTCTGCCATCTGACCAAGAGCAGAGGATAGATGGCAAAAATATTGCTACTTTGCTTTGAACACTATTCTTTTACCTAACAAGCTAAATTCATATTAGTTGTTTTCATTATCTCTCATAACTCAGTTGTTTATATCCACTTCTGGGTCATAGTTCCAGGTCATAGAGGGTCAGGAGAGAATGTAAGCTGTAAGGGGCAGCATTTTTTTTTGTTTGTTCATTTTTGTTTGCTTGTTTTTAATCACAAGGAATCAGGGACCCTGAAGAAAATTATATCATCTGGTCTCAAGTAAGCAGGAGCCTTTCCTGGGTAAGGATCAGAGTACAGAACAGCAGAGCAGTTACCACACTTCTCCCAAGACTGCACCACCTTGGAAGTGCTAAAAACTTCCAAACCCCCAGAATTATCTCCAAAAAGAGCAGTGTGTAAAAGCCTGAAATTTGAGACACTGCCCCTCCCTCACTCACATCAATGATAAAATCATACTTTAACATATATTTCAAATTCAAGAAATGGGGTGGAAAAATGAGCAAACAACAACAAAAAGAAGTTGGCCTTGAAAACATAGTATGGTGACAGGGTTATTCAAGACACAAATTCAGAAAAGAAGATTCAAGGGCAGCCTAAAAGGAAAAAAAAAAGAATAGGTCACAAAGTGACGAAAATTTCTTTAAGAGATAAAAAATGATTTTCAAAATCAAATAAAAGTGATAGAGTGAGAGGGAAGGAAGAAAATTATGAAAAGACAACTAATAATTTGATAAATTAAGGACTAAAAATACTGAAGAAAATAACACCTTAAAATTGACCAAATAAAAAAAGAAGATGCAAAAATTTAATAATGAAAATAACTCCTTAAGAAGAATAATTAGCCAAATGGAAAAAGAGGTACAGAAGTTCATTGAAGAAAATCATTCCTTAAAAATTAGAAAGTGGAAGCTAATAATTCAATGGGACATTAAGAAACAAATAAGCAAACAAAAAATCACAGTTGAAAGAATGAAACAAAAGAAGAAAATTAATAATATCTAATTGGAAAAATAAATGACCTGGAAAATAAATTAAGAGATAATTTAAGAATGATTGAACTACCTGATAACCATGATCAAAGAAAGCCTAGACATCATATTTCCAAAAATATCAAGGAAAACTTCCCCAATATCTTAGAAAGAGAGGGCAAAATAGAAAATGAAAGGATTCATCTATCATCATCTGAAAGACATCCACAAAAGAAAACTCAAAGGGATATTATAGCCAAATTTCAGAGCCCCCAGTTCAAAGAAAAAAAAATACTCCCATCTAAGTACAAACAAAAGAAAAAAAGTCTAAAGGCACTTTTCACTTTTCCATAATAAACCTTTAAGCCTTCAGAAACATCACGTAACATCATGCTTCTCTTCTCACTCCTCATCTTAGATTTCACTTCTCCTAGAACTGATCCTGTTACGCCTTTTTTTTTCCACTTTAAAAGGCAACTGACTCTAGCTGATAGGATGCCAGACTCAGAGACAGGAATACCTGGATTCAAATTCCACCTAGGAGATATAGATAGATAAATATAAATATAGATAGATATAGATATATACACACATATATATATACAAATATATAAGCATACATATATACATACACACATCTATATGTGTATGTACACACACTATTTATCTATATATCTTAGGATAGATATGTATGTGTTAGTAACCTTAGGTAAATCACCTAATGTATCTCAGACTCAATATCCTCAGCTGAATAATGGGAGTGGGGTCATTTTTGAGCACCTAGTATGTGTCAGGTACTACAAATGTTTTACAAATATTATGATCCTCAAAACTATCCTGAGAGGTAGATGCTATTATTATCCCTGTTTCATAGTTGAGGAAACTGAGGCAGACAGGGATTAAGTAATCTTTCTAGAGTCACAGAACTAGTGAGTTCTTGAAGTCATATTTAAACTCATGTTTTTCTCATTCCAAATCCAGCTCTCTATCTATTTCATCACTTTGCTGCCTTTAAAATTAGGGCATTAGGGAATAATGATGCTTGTAAAAATACCCAAAAAAATTTATCATGGAGAAAAAGCTATCTAAAATATAGTGCCACATGTAATACTCTTATACAATCAAACTGAGATTTCTGTTAGAGGAATCTAGAAGTTATTTTAAGAACAAGTAGATCTGCAATAATTTGTTAGAAAGGCCCCTGGGTTGCAAATGTTAGACTTGAAGCAATGCACATCTGAGCATAGAAGACAGAGTCGCAAGAAAGAATTTGTTAGAATACTAATTTACCAATGGATTGTCTTATTTATGTTTGCATTTGTCAGGTATTGTACTGTAAGAATTTTAAGATATGAACATAGATTTTCCTTTAGAGTTTTAGATGATAAATTATAGCAACAAAGTGAGCTAGAGAATATCAAGAGAAATGCTAACCTTGTCAGCCCTGGAGAGGAATTTCAAGGTTTACTTAGTTATTATTAATGTAAATTAATGATAGGAAATCATTAAAATTATATGTTAAATATATTAATGATAAATGTTTAGCACTACCACCCCTGACCATTGAAATAGACTTCTAAGTGCTGTTTCCTTCCTTGCCTCTACTCTATTCCATTTCCAATGCTTGTGGCTTCCCTGCCTATTAGAAAAATTAGCATGGATAGAATAGAAGAATTCATTAAAATCTAATTTTCTAAAATTGGAGCTTATAAGAAAGTGAATCCTGGTGCAAATAGTAGGAAATTAATAAAAGTTTTTCACCTCAGTTAATTCTCCTTTCACTTACATTGTTTCTAGAGTAGACTATATGTTAATTATTTTCATGGTCTCTGATTTCACCAATAGAGGGGTTCTCCATATTATTAAGCAGTCTTGCCCAATGTTAGTAAATGGTCTTAGTTGACCTCACTGAGTACTGGAGATTCCTGGATCCTCTATAACTAGCCAGCCTCCTTTGTTTCACCAAGCCCTATTTTGACCTTTAAGCAAGACCATGGGTTCCTCATCTGCCCTGCTGCCATGTGGTTCTTCCCTCTCATCCCCATGCCTCCCAACATATATGCACATTGCCACTTGCCCTTGGAATGATAACTCATCATTTTTATCACTTTTATGCAGGCTATATCAATGCACATCTCTATGGTACCATTAAAATGTTTGTGATTCCAAAATCACAAAATGTTTTGGCTAAAACATCATGATATAAATACCCATATTGGTAATCTGCCTTAGTATTTCTATCAAACTAAAATTTCTTAGTCCCATTTGGAATGCCTGTTCTTTTCTTCACAAATTTACCTCCACATTAGATCTCTCTCTGTGTCTCTGTCTCTCTCTGTGTCTCTCTGTCTCTGTTTCTCTCCTCTCTCTCTATCACACACACACACATATGAATAGATAACAACATATATAAGGATATAGATATAGAAGGAGCTATCTAGGTGGCACAGTGGATAGAGTGCTGTATCTGGAGTCAAGAATACCTTAGTTTAAATCTGGCTTTCAGACACTTACTAACTATGTGACCCTGGGTGAGTCAGTTAACTCTTTTTGACTCAGTTTCCTCATCTGTAAAATGATCTGGAGAAGTAAATGGCAAACTACTCCAGTGTCTTCATCAAGAAAATCCCAAATGGGATCATAAAGAGTCAGACCTGATTGAAAAGACTGAACAACAGAGAATGTAGATGTGCATATATGTGTGTTCATGTATTTATAAGTAAGTATGCATGTGTGTATATACACACAAACAGGTATATATGGGTATGCATATGTAAATATATAATTATGTACTATGTCTATATATCTATCATATACTTACATATATTTTTTCTCTTAATTATCTATGGTTATGTTGTTTCCTGCATAGAATATAAGCTCTTTGAATGCAGAGGAACTATTTTTAGCTCTGTATTCTCAACATCTAGTTCAGTCCTTGGAATAAAATTGATTACCCACTTGAAAATACATACTTTCTTGCCTCAAAACTCATCAAGTCTATTACTGAAGGTGGTAGGTTTTGAGATCTGCCTCAATGGAAGGAAGGCCCTCATGGAAAAAATAACAGATATTTAAAATGAAGAGATCACAGTCTATTCACCTACCTTGTGAGGACAACTTCATTCACCAATTGGTGAGAGACAGAATTTAGGTAAAACATGAACGTTGCCCTCCATGAGCTTTAAAGATGATGAGAGGAAGAAAATTTTACCCAGGAGCATAAAATTTAAATTGTGGCAGAGCCAAAAATAGCTTGCTTACTTATAAATTTTAGTAAAGCCTTTCTCTTTCAATGTGTTCTATTAACCATTCTTATCTTTCTAAACAAATTTAGTTTTAGGCACATTGTTGTTGTTGTTTTTAGTCATTTCAGTCATACTCAATTCTTTGCTAAACAAGTTTGGGTTTTCTTGGGAAAGATACTGGAGTAATTTGCCATTTTCATCTCTGCTCATTTTACAGATGATGAAACTGAGGCAAACAGGCTAAGTGACTTGCCCAGTGTCACGTAACTTGTGTCCAAGAACAGATTTGAAATAAAAAAAACAAACAAGCAAAAAAAAGAAAAAGAATCTTCTTGACTCCAGACCTGACACTCTATCCACTGTACCATCTAGCTCCCAAGATAGGTAGATAGACAGATGCAACATACATACATATGGATATTCAACTATTGATTTATCTATTGGCATATACAGAGTGTCTATATCTATCTACAGAGTTAGGGAAGCACTAGGTGCCTAAAACATAGTGTAAGTTTAAAAGGATAAAAATATAAAATCTGATAGAAGTCAGTATGAATTATAACTATGAGGTATTTTCCTTCAGGGCAATTTACACATTTAATCTGATTTTGTTATCTCTTGAGGGTGTGACAAACATTTAAATAGGACAAGTACTGCTAACCCATATTACCACAAATCCCACAACCTCCAACATAGTAATAGACTCTTAAATCATCCTTCCCTCCTTGCTTCTACAATCTCATTTTCAATTCATCCTTGACTGGTTGTCAGGCTTATCTCACTTAGGTTTAAGTTTAGCATTATATTAGAGTCTACATGTCTGGGTTTGAATCCAGCTCTTCTGCTTGTTACTAATCCCTTTGCATGTGCCCTTGAGCCCATCCTTTCCTTTCTTCTCTCTCATTTTTTAAACTTCTACCTGCATTTCTCTACTGCTTTCCAACATAACCAAGTATTTGTCATTAACAGAATAACAAAGTTTCACTAGAGGCTACCATCTCTTGAAGCTAGTGTGTTAAATCTCTCTTCCCTTTTTCAAGCAAACTACTCGAAAAAGCTGTCTCCTCTCACTCTATTTTGTTTCCTGTCACTCACTTTGCAATCTTACAACTCAACTGATACTATATTCTCTTGTTATTAATGATCTCTTAATTGTAAAATCTAATATTCTTTTCTCAGTCTTCGTCCTTCTCAACTTGTCTTATTTGACAACATTCACCATAATCTCTTTTAAATATTTTCTCCATTCTGGTCTTTCATGACACTATAGTCTCCAAATTTACCCTCTACCTAACTTCTCTTTTTCTTTCTCTTTGCTGACTCACCAACCATATTACTTACTAACCCATTTGAAGGTGTTCCCCATTATCCAGGCTTAACCTATTTTCTTCATCTAGTTCATTCTCTCTCTTGGTAACTCATTAAGATTACATGGGGTCAAATATTATCCATGGGCAGCCGATTCTGATCTATATATCCAGCTCTAGTGGCTCTCTTGAGTTTTAGTTCTGCATCATCAGTTTACCTTCAGGATATTCCAAACTGTATGTACCAGAAACATCTTAAAGTGAACATATACAAAATTGAACTCAGCATCTTTCAAAACCTTGATCATATTCCCAACTCCACACTCTCTCTGAATCCACTTATTGAATCAGTTGCGAAATCATTGCAACCTTTTCAATTTTGTGCATATCTGAACCCTTCTTTCCACTTATATCTTAGTTCAGACTCTGATTACTTTCATCTAAATTATTGAAATACCTTTCCAATGGTTCCAATTTGCAACCAATTTATCAACACCCAATTACAAAATCAAGAGTCAAATTTACAAACTGCTGCTATTTTTTTTTCCTTAAACACAGATCTGAACTTATTCTCCTCTATTCAATCAACTCCAGTGGATTTGTATTGTTCCAATGATAAAACACAAATGTCTTTTATTTTCAGAGCCATTAACAATCCTGGTTCAACCAATCTTTCCAATCTCACCAGATATTACGCTCCTTTTTGCACTTTTCAATCCAGCCAACCTGGCCTTCTGTCTCTTTCTTCACAAATAACTCTCCATCTCCATCTTCATGAATTGACATGGGTCATCTCCCATAGCTGTAATGCAATTTTTTTAAGGCCTTTCCTTCAGAGTCCCTCATTTTCTTTAAGATGTAGCTTAGCCACCATCTCCTTAATAAAGTCTTTCCTCATCTTTACAATTCAGTGTCCTTCCTCCAAAACTGTCTTGTTTTTAATGATTTTATGCTTACATGGCATATATTATGTATATATTTTGCCTGCCCCATTAAAATCTAATTTCTTTGTGATCAGAATTTTTTTACATCATTCTTTATATTTGTTGCTCTGGTGACTAGCAAGGTGCCTGATATATTAAGTTTTGTTTACTTCAAAAATTTAATGATTTTGTTTATTGTGTGCAATCTTTTCACTAACAGATCCTGATCTTTTCTAGGCCTTACAAGAGAATTTTATGGATCTCCCTGCCACAAAAAAAAGACTCTTTTTTTGTTTTGGCGTAAAACTTTAAGTGAGATTTTCTGAATTTAGCTAGTTGGTCTCCATATGATAAGCACAGTTCATAATCAAGCCAATACTCAAAGCTTAAACTCTCTGGGCCTTGGATCCCTCATCTTTAAATTATGAGTTTTAAGCAAGATGATAAAAGGTTCCTCCAGCTCTAAATCTATTATCTTATTTTTTTAAACTTATTGTGTTTCTTTAGCTAATTGACCTCTCTTAGAGGTTGTATTTTGCATATATATGTATATATGTATATATGTGTATATATATATGTATATATACTTAAATACACACACACACCCCAAGAGCTCTTACATCTCCATGCCTTTGATCAAAGCATTCCTTTTGCCTAGAATGCTCTCCTTGAAACCATTAATCTATTAGACATATTTTGCTGTTGTTTAGTCATTTTTCAGTCATATCTGACTCTTCATAACCTCTTTTGGGGTTCTCTTGGGAGAGATATTGGAGTGCTTTGCCATTTCCTTCTCTAGATCCTTACAGACCTGGAGATCTTACATCCTGATATCCTCAGAAATGAGGAAACTGAGACAAACAGAGTTAAGTGACTTGCCCAGGGTTACACATCTATTAAGTGTATGAGGCTACATTTGAACTCAGGTCTTCCTGAATGGAGACTCAGAAATCCATACCTTGAGCCATATAACTGACCCTTTAAAAGACAAATAAAATGCCATCTCCTGCAAGGGATTTTCTCTAATTCACCAGAAGGGACAAGTTGGGCTTTGTTTACTCCAATCTATTTTACTTAGCATACAGAATTATGGATTTTAACTATCTATGCAAATTATATTTCCTTTAACTAGAATGAAAACTTTCAACTAGAAATTCAACTAGAAAGCAGAAAATTTATCTTATCTAAACAATAATCCCCCCATGCTCCTCTTAGAAGTTTGACACACAATAGGTACTTAAAGCTGATTGGTTTCTTAAGCATGTAGAAATCTATAAGAAACTATGAAAATACATAATTCAAAATTAACAATTGAAAGAGTGCCTGACAAAATTAAAAGAGAAAAAAAAGAAAAAACTGATCACAGAATTACTGAAAAGGGGAATCTGGTTATGATGGAGTCACTGAAAAAAATTGCAAGCATCCAAAGTATAAATTATTATCAATGGGAATAAAAAAAAAACAGAAAACACAATTATTTAGTTTGGAGTTGATACAAAACTGGTAGGAATAGATAAAGAATCATAGGGTCCATTAGTGTGAACAGAAATACTAATGGCCTGGAATGACAGCACAGAACTAACAAGGCGACATGTATTAGTATGATTTGTAAGGTCCTAAAGAACAATCAACTTCACAGTTGATTAAACTAAATTTTCAAAGGGATAGCAGGTGGAATTCCTACATTGGGCTGAATATTGACCTATTTCAGGTCCCTAACAAATCTAAAATCCCCTGAATAACAGATAAGTGTTCCCAAAAATGTAGAAGGTAATAGTGTGTTGTCAAAGGCATTTTGTGAAGCAAATGACCACTTTTGATGTTTGCAACACTAAAACTAAATATGAAGATTGCAGTATTCTATGATTCCTAGCCATGCAACCTTTATTTTTCTGAGGGAAGAAGCTCTGATTCCATCAATATGATGAATCCCCAGTGTGGAAATTCCCTGTACCAATTATAGTTATAAAGACATATTGAGAGTCTAAATGAATTACTGAAAAAGTCTGAAAGGAAAAAATGCAGTACTTATCCATGATCATGCAGATAGTTTGTACCTAGCAGGGCTAGAACCTACATGTTCTTGACTTAAGTGCTGTTCTTTCCTTTCTGCCATTCTACATCCCTTCTACCATGCTATATTCACTGTTACATAGATAATACTAGCAACATTATATTGATTTTAAAATTAAGGGAGATGGAACTTTCTTAAATGAAATTCTATTTTATTTCTCAAATGTAATACATCCTCATTAATCTGTCTTAATAAATGATGATCCTGGTTCACTTTCCACCCATAATGTCTGCAAAGAGTTGTGTATTGATAGATCAGTTCTATGAGCTTTTCATCCAACTACATATCATAGTGTGGAAAATAGGCATTTGTTATCCATTTGAAGCATAGCAAATATGACCATACCAAAACATTTTATCAATGAAGAATTTCATAGGAGAGAAGGCATAAAAGAAATCATCAACTATATTTATAAGCAGAAAAGTAGGAGACTGGACATGTAGAGAAAATAAGGGATAAGTGATGATTATCCTGGGTTTGCAATTAGCACCCATGATATGTTTTAAAAAATAGTTAGGACCAAAACATGTTGGCTGAACTTTGTGGAGCAGAATTATGGGAGGATATAGACAAGTTACATGGAATGAGAATGTGTGGACAAATTTTGATCTCCACTTTTGGAGACAATACTAATTTTAAGGATATCATTGAAATATTAAGGAGATTTGTATTAATTATCCTTAATTGATTTTCACGATATTAGTAGCACTGATAACTCATATGTCACACACTTGAAAATTAATTTTCTCTAAAACACCCATATGAGTGAATAACCACAACTCCTTCAATAGAGGATGAACATGAGACTCATAGAGGTTCAGGAGTTTCTGTCCAGGCATCCTAACTAAAAAGTGGCAGAGTTACAACTTTAGACCAAGTCCCTTGATTCTACATTCAATGTTCTTTCTCTTATTTTAATGTTTTTATAAATAAAAACAGATTCAAAAATTCAAACACTATATTAACACAGAATCTAGCACACTAAAATAATTATTTATTATAAGCAAGTAAAGGTTATGCCTAAAAGGGAGATCTGGTATTATATGTGGGAAATAAACAATATAATTCATCATATTAAGGGAATAATGGCAAGAACTGCATGATTATTTCAGAAGATTTTGTAAAGGATTTCATAAAAGTTCAGGATCTATTCTTGATTGAAGTTGTTTTTAAGGAGAAAGCTTTAATAGTTCTTTTTGTTTGTTTCTCAATATAATAAAAATGCAAAGGAAACATTTGATAGTGGAAAGGATGATAGGGGCTGAAGAGATAGAGACAGGTGGGGAGGAAGAGAGATGCTAAGTTTGTAAGTGCTGGAGATACAAAGAAGCAATAACCGTAATAGCCCATGACTTTAGAAGCTTACATTCTAAATAAAAAAGACAACACCTAAATGGGTACGGGAAGGGCAATATAATTTGGTCACTTAATTTTATGTATTGTATGACATAATCTAGGCAATGTATATTTTTATCTACTTTTAGCATTTACTCAGTTAGATAAATTGATCCTTAGGGAACATATCTCAGATACAATGCCCATGACCTGTCCTATGCTCAAAATCTTTCTAGCTTGTTGAAGTTATCAGAGCTTGTGCTATCCTGGTACAGCTTTCAAGACGCAAGAAATACATCACAATGTTGTTATTTGTCCTTCATTCTCGAAGTACCATGATATCAGGGAGGTGATGCCATGACATCCAAGTGAATTGGATTTAAATGAAGGAGGGCTGTGCAAAGTCATCAGCCTCACTTTTTCCTCTGAAGTCATCCAGGTCCAGTTTCAAGATATAGGTCAGGATAACTGGAGATGGACCTGGATGCAGTCCTTCCCAGGCCTCGGTTTGATTGAGGCAACACCCATTCAATGATTAAGGACAGGTAAGAAATGAGGCAGAGAATGGTCTCTTTTACCTAGTCAAAAAAAAGTCAGTCTTAGAGGGGAAGACCCTCAGGGTTTCTGGCCAAAACAGCACATCACAATAAGCTGTTCAAGGAAGGTCTCCACTAAAACAAAAATGTTGAGGATGATTATTTAGTAAGATTTAATAATCACTCATGTTATCAACTAGAAGCCATCATAATAATGACTAAGGTAACAAAGGAATAATCCTCACTCAAAAAGTGTGAGGGGGTAAAAAAAGTAAAGAATAATCCCATCCATATTTTTCAAAGTAATCTTTTCATATTTTTATCTGTCTCCAAAAATAAAAACCATTTCTAAGAATTGAATGTATAGGGAAAAAAAGATAAACATATCACTTTTGAATATGGTATGATCATATAACTAGAAAATCCAAAGAAATCAACCACAAAATTTCTACATGTAATAAATGAATTCAGACGTGTCAAGAAAGGAGATAAATCCACAAAAATTAATCAAGCTCCAAAACATGGATTGTGATTCCATTTAAAATATCAAAAAACCTGTGAAATATCTTTGGATTTACTTAACTGTGACCCATGTAATTTGTTTAATGAAAATGACAAAGCCAATAGGAAGGAAAGAGAGAGAGAGAGAGAAAGAGACAGAGAGAGACAGAGATTATCCATTTCCTGCCAAAAAAAGGCTTCTCTACTTTATTATTATTATTGGTACTATTACTAATGACAATAATTATTAAAATCATGTCATTGTTACATAACAATATATGTATAATCATTTAATTATATAATAATAAACTATATTATTATTATTTTGAATCTTTGCTATGATTTTATTGGTATAAAAATATCCCATTGAGGAAAAGCCTTCTGCCAATGCAAATTATCAACTCTTCTATGAATTAAGGTACTTAAATATTATTATAGTACTAGCAGAAGAAGGAATAATACTAGGTTAAGAAACTTTAATATCATGACTTTGGGAACTCTCTCTAATCCAGATAAAAATGTATCCATAATTTCTTATTCCAGAGGCTCAGAAAGACAAAATAATTGAAATATGACTGCAAAATAAATATCAGAGGCAGGACTTGAGCTCATCTCTTCCTGAAAGCCAATCTTACACTTTTTACTCTGTGTCATTCTATAAAAATTAATGATAATAACAACAATAATAATTGTAACAATAATATATGTACCGGTTATTCATATATTATACCCCCCATAATATTGTGAACTCTTTTTAGAGTAGGGACAGTTTTTTTTCCCACTTTTGTACTCTTGTCACTTAGTACAATGACTAATGCATAGTAAGCAATTTTGACTAATTGCTTTTTTATAAATATAGTTGATGATTTCTTTTATGCCTTCTCTCCTATGAAATTCTTCATTGATAAGATGTTTTGGTATGGTCATATTTGCTATGCTTCAAATGAATAACAAATGCCTATTGTCCACATTATGATATGTAGTTGGATGAAAAGCTCATAAATAGCAATTAAAAATAATAGCCTTGTGTATACATATATGTATAAATATGCATGCACAAATATGTATATGTCTGTATGTATGTGTAATCAGTAATGAGCAAATACTTTAAATATGTTTTCTAAAGTCAGTAAATGGTGAAGTCAGTCTTCAGAGCCAGGATCTCTGACTTCAAACTGAATACTCTTCACTATTCCATGTGATAATATTCTCTATGTGCATTTTGTGTTCACTTCCATACCTGTCAAAATCTCCCAGAATATAGTTTCTAAAAAGATATAGTTTTAAATATAGTTTTAAAAAGAAAGTGAAATGGTTCTGGCAAGAATATATTGGTAAGGTTCTGTCCCTCAGGGGTGGAGCCAAGATGGTGGAGTAAAAGCATTGAATTGCATGAGTTTTCCCCAACACCCCTCCAAATACCAAATTCTACAGCAGGGGAACCTGCAAAAACAGAGGGAAACAAATGCCCAGAACAAGAAAATTTGGATGGCTGATAGGAAAGATCTGTTGCAACAGGCTGGGAGAGGAGCACAGTTCAGCATGGGCTGCACAGGCAAAGCCAGGGCCAAGGAAACCTGAAGCAGGCCTCAGAGGACTGAATCACAGGCAGGTGTGATGGTTTCCAGACTTTTCAACCCACAAACACCAAAGACAACTTATGAGGTCAGGGGGAAAGGTCTGCTGGATCTGGGTAAGAGAGGAGCATGGTCCAGCCATGGCCTAGCACAGCCCTTGGGTAGCAGCCACAGTGGCAATAATTGCTACCAAAGCTCTTGGCCTACAACCAGTGGGTGGATTGAGTGACTAATCAGAGGGGAATCACAGGGATCTCTATGCTGGTGCTGAGGCAGTATTCTCTTGCTTTGCTCATGCTTGGATCTGGGTCACTGTCCTGGGTGGTGGTCCTAGTGTGAGGAGGAAAGCTGGCATGGCAGAGGTAGTGGCAGCAGTGGAGAGGGAATCCTCCTCACAGTTCCAAGGCAGAAAAGAGTGCTTGTGATCACTCATAGACCACAGCACAGGCCAGGAAAGGAGCAAGCACTTCTCCTTTGATCATATCACCTTGGAAGAACTGAAAATTTACAGGTCCCTGGAAGTATCTCTGAAAAAAGTTGCACAAACCCCCTAAAGCTCAGGACAGTACACACTCCACATTGGAAGCAGAGCCCTACCTTAACAAAGAGTTAAAAAGTCAAGTAATTGGCTGGGAGCATGAATAAACAGAGGGAAAAAAAGTAAGACTATAGAATCTTACTTTAGTGACAAAGAAGATCAAAACATACATCCAGAAGAAGGCAACAAAGGCAAAGCTCCTACATCCAAAGCCTCCAAGAAAAAATATGAATTGGTCTCAGGCCATGGAAGAACTCAAAAAGAATTTTGAAAAGCAAGCAAGAGAAGTAGTGGAAAAATTAGGAATTGAAATGAGAGTGATGCAAGAAAATCATGGAAACAAGTCAACAGCTTGCTAAAAGAGACCTCCAAAATACTGAATAAAATAACACCTTAAAAATAGACTAACCCAAATGGCAAAAGACAGCCAAAAAGCCAATGAGGAGAAGGATGCCTTAAACAGCAGAATTGATCAATATTGCAAGCAGCCAGAAAGAACAACTCAAGTATTGTGGAAACAAAATTATCATTTTTAAATTATCTCTCCTGGATCTATTTTCCAGGTCAGTTGCTTTTCCAATGAGATATTTCATATTGCATTCTACTTTTTTTTTCATTCTTTTGGTTTTGTTTGTAATTTCATGATTTTTCATAGTCAGTAGCTTCCATTTGCTCCATTCTAATTTTTAAGGAATTATTTTCTTCAGTGAGCTTTTGAACCTCCTTTTCCATTTGGTCAATTCTGCTTTTTAAGGCATTCTTCTCCTGGAAAGTAGATCCTGGAGAGATAATTTAAAAATTATTGGACTACCTGAAAGCCCTGATCAAAAAAAGGGCCTGGATATCATCTTTCAGAAAATTATTAAGGAAAACTGCCCTGATATTCTAAAAACAAGGGGTAAAATAGAAATGGAAAGAATCCACCAATCACCTCCTGAAAGAAATCCCAAAAGGAAAACTTCCAGGAATGTTGTAGCCAAGTTTCAGTGTTCGCAGGTCAAGAAAATATTGCAAGCCACCAGAAAGAACAATTCAAATATTGTGGAAACACAATCAGGATAACACAAAATTTAGCAGCTTCTACTTTAAGGGATCTTAGGGCTTGGAATATAATATTCTGGAGGTCAAAGAGTTAGGATTAAAACTAAGAATCACCTACCCAGAAAAACTGAATATAATCCTTCAGGTGAAACAATGGGCATGCAATGAAATAGAGGACTTTCAAGCATTCTTGATGAGAAGACCAGAGCTGAATAGAAAATTTGACATTTAATACAAGACTCAAGAGAAACATGAAAAGGTAAACAGCAAAGAGAAATCATAAGGGAATTATTAAAGTTGAACTGTAGAAAGGTGATATTTGTAACTCATGAGACCTTTCTCAGTATTAGGGTAGTTTGTGGGTATATATATATAATCTCACATAAAAGAGGAAAGGAAAAGCTTTTACAGCAGAGGGGAGGAAGGGGGAGGTGAGAAGGAATGAGTGGATATTAGTCTCCAAGGATTTGGCTTAAATAGGGAATAACATACTTACTCAATTGGGTATGGAAATCTATATTACCTTACATGAAAATACAGGAAAAAGAGGTAAGAGAGGGGGTATAATAGAAGGGGGGCAGATTGGAGGAGAGACAATCAGAAGCAAACACTTTTGAGGAGGGACAGGGTTAAAAAAAGAGAGAATAGAATAAATGAGTTGCAGGATAGGAGGGAGGGAAATATAGTCTTTCACAACATGACTATTATGGAAGTGTTTTGTATGACTACATATGTATAACCTATATCGAATTACTTGCCTTCTCAATGAGGGTGGATGGGGAGGGAGGAAGGCAGAGAATTTGGAACTCAAAGTTTTAAAAACAAATGTTAAAAATTGTTTTTAAATGCAACTGGGAAATAAGATATACAGGCAATGAGGTATAGAAATCTATCCTCCCTACAGGAAAATAGAAAGGGAAGAGCATAAGAAAAAGGGGGATGATAGAAGGGAGGGCAGATTAGGGGAAGGGGTATTCAGAATGCACACTATCTTGGGGTGGGCAGAGGGAAAAGATGAAGAGAAAATTTAGAACTCAAAATCTTATGAAAGTAAATGTTGAAAACTAAAAAAAGATAATAAAAAATTAAAAATAAAATAATATATGTAAGACAAATATGTATTTATGTTTTATGTAGTCAAGCTAACTTTTAAAAACAAGCTATAAAGCAACAGTTATCCAAGTCTCCCCTTTTCATAATTAAGTTTTCTTAATAATATTTTGCCTGGTTTCCCCAAGTAGAGTGCAAACAGAGACTGATTTCTTCTACTTTGTGTGTGCGGTAGCCATTGGCACATATGTGCTTTTGCTCCAATTGCTGCTAACAATAATAATCTTGTTGTTATACTGATTGCCTTTTTAATAACAACAGTAATCATAACATCAACAATAATAGTAGTCATTATATTGTGCTTTTCAAGTTTTGCAATCTATGTTACACAAATTAGCTCACATGGTCCATACAATAGCCTTGTGAGTTCAAAAGTATAGATGTGTGAATAATTTTGTGTTAATGATGAGAAAAATAAGGCTAAGAGTTGTTATAGTCACACAAAATTTAAATGTCACCAGTTGGATTTTCAAGAAACAGAATTGTTAGAGCTAGATGGAGTTTACAACGTAGAATGAGAGAATGTGTACTTAGAAAAAGAAATAACTATTCGAACTTTAGTTGATAGAGTCAGTAAATTGACAGACATTGATTAAGTATTTACCATGTGAAATCTACTGTGTTAGCTATCAGGGACACAAAGAAAAATTTAAAAATTAAAGAAAATAAAACATTTTGAAATAAATTTAATAAAGTTAGCATTTATTAAATAGTGTTGGTGGAAAACTCTGCTAGATTCTGATATATATGAATATACATATGTATATATGTGTATATGTATGTATATATACATACATATACATATATGCATGTGTGTATACATACATATACATATACATATATATATTTGTTCATTAAGGCACTATTAAGACCTTCATGTAGACTATAAGCTAGCAGAAGTATAAGAAGCAAATTCTGAAAATTGAAATTTATAATATTGATTGATAAAATCATTAGATATCAATAATTTATGGTACCAGTTTGCAATCAGAAAATACTAAAATTGAAAACAGATTTCAGATCTAAGTTGAGATTACTAGAAAAAAATTAATAATTGACAGTCCAGAATTCTCAAATGAGAAATTAATATGAAATATCAGTTATAAACCCTTGGATCAATCCTATATCAATATGTAAAAGAATTAACTTGAGTCCATACATTACACTGCTTACTCTAATATGTTCCATATTGGTCAAAGGAATTAACATAAAATCTGTATATAATATAAACAGAAGAAAATGTAATAGCACATTTGTCTGAGCTATGGAGGAGAAATAAATCAAAATTAAAAATTAAAATTTGAGTAAGTACATGTAAATGATTTATTTGAATCTACAAAAAATATTTTTATGGTAATAAAATGTACTAAGATATGAGAAACCTAACCAAGCATGGTGTATTACACAGG
Organism: Vombatus ursinus; assembly: GCF_900497805.2. Taxonomy (NCBI): domain Eukaryota; kingdom Metazoa; phylum Chordata; class Mammalia; order Diprotodontia; family Vombatidae; genus Vombatus; species Vombatus ursinus. The sequence goes on from NW_020954642.1 coordinate 305,213, forward strand.
ATATATTTTTAGCCTTCATTTTTACAAAAAAAAAAATGAGTTTTGAATATTTACATACAATATGAGTTTAAAATAATGTAGACACATAGAAGTATCTGATTTTGATACTTCAAACAGCTCTGATTCCATCAGTGGGGTTCTTCCTTTAACTAACTACTCTATTTAGTATGATTTTGCCAATTTTTGTGCTTTGAAAAACCATAATCTTTTGTCTATCTAGGTAATGAGCCTCAAAAATTGTTCCATCAAGCCTTAGAGTAACAGAGATGCAGAATATTCCAAAGTCAATATCAAAGCCCTTCAAGCTGAGTAACAACTACTAAAGCTTGCATTTTGCTGGCATAGAGCCTTTGAGTAAAGGGTCACCTCCACATGATAATGAGACGTTGGAGTGGCATGTTATCAGAGGACATAAGGGGTGACTACAGTTAACACCAGAGGAGTGCTGATGGAGGTGAAAGAACTTTGGATTTGGAGTAAGGAGACCTAAAGTGGGATCCCAACCGTCCTATCTTTCTGTGAGAACTTGCATGACTAGTTCAATATAACAATTATATTTACGTTTCTTAGAATGTTGCTGTGGAGAAATTACCAATTAAAGTGTAAAGGACTAAACAAATACAAACTACAAGTGTTATAACAGAGTGCTATTAGACTTGGAGTCAGGAAGACCTGAATTCAAACCCTGCTTCAGACAATTACTGGTTGTATGACCTTGCATAAGTGATTTAATCTCTATCAGTGTTATTTTGTTGAGCTGCAAAATGGGTATAATAATATCACTTGCCCCATAAAATTGTTTTAGAATTAACTACCTTAATGTACATAAAATACATTGGACTATCTAAATATTGGTTATTATTAATAATAGCAATTATTAGTATTGTCTATAAAATGCGGGAGAAAGTCCAAAATCTCTTCTAAAGTTAACATTCTCTCATTTTGAGAAATTTATTTTAATCTTACTGTGAGTTGTCTTAGAGCATTGTGTCTCTATTATCGCCTCACTGTGAACCACTGCAAAGTGATAACAGAGACAAGCTTGAGTCCTTAGTCTGCTGAGTAGCTGAATAGCTACATGCCAATATCCTCAGAAATGAAATAAAATAACATCTAAGACAGCTGGGTAAATTAAAATAGAGGGCTGTGGGATTCCTTCAGTCCAGGAAATTCCACCATTTAGGGGGAACAAATATATAAGAAGGAAAAAAAAAACCTTGGAACTATTTATTCAATTACTTATTTTCAGAATCTGGTTATATTCCTTTATCTGGCACTAACTCACTGGGTGGCCTTGGGCAGGTCACTTGCTTTCTATGAATCTCCATTTCTTCACATATTAAACTATGATATTGGGTAAATATCTGACACAAATTGCACATTTATTTTAAGTTTATAAATTTCCTCATAGAATATAGTGGAACATAAGTTATTGAGTCGGAAGATTTGTATCTGAATACAGTTTTGACAATAACTAACAGTAAGCCCTCAGGCAAATGACAACCTTTCTAAATCACTTGCTTTATATGTTAAATGGAAAGTTGGACAATGTGGACTATAAAATTCATTCCAGGACACTAAGTAGTATGTAGTCAAAGAGATGTCCAGCTAATAATAGATAAGTTATGCACAATTATAATGCAAAATGGAACATAAATGTATAAGAAATGTATAAACAGAAAACCAAAAGATTTCCAAAAGAGGAGCAATTAGATGATTTCCCAAAGGGGAAAACCAATATAAGCAATCAGAACTTTAGGTGACCACAATTTTTTTTCTGTCAAGAATCTCTCTTAAGGGAGGATTTTGGGAAGATGGCACAGTAAGTCAGAAAATTCCAAGTTCTCAAGATTTTACCCTACAAAAGAGATAAAATAGCACCTCATGGTGAACAAAATGGGGGAGGGGTAAAAATAAATAAGAATTGGGTATAACAGGGGTCCTCCTGGGACAATCAATCCTAGAAGATCTGAAGGAAACTCCCAGGACAAAGTTTGGTCTCTATTGAGCAAACACCCCCAGGGTAAGGTCCACTTTAAGTAGCAGCATTCCCTGGGGTTAGCTGGGTTGGGAGGTTACCTCAGGCCCGGGCCCCAAGAAATTTTACCCCAAGGACGGTGAAGGGAGCTGAGTATCTGAGCCAAGGAAGATAGAGGGAACCTTTGCTGACAAGGAATGCCAGGCTCAGCTGTGCTGTAGAGGGTAGCCTGGGGTGAAAAGGAACCAGAATCAGTGAGGCAGAACACCCCTGGCTGTGGGCACTTACAGGAGGCTGAAAGTTCGGCTTTGGTTCCAGGTTAGAGGGGAGAATTGAAGCTAAGAGGCCAGAAGCACCATCTCCCATTTCCCAGGACTGGAGGTAATTACAAAAATTAAGCTATTATTGTCCAAAAAATGCCCAGGCAAAGGAGAAAGAATCCAATCATAAAAAGTTATGGGAATACAGAAGACTGGGGTTCATCTTTAGAGGAAGATATTGAAGCAAAGAAACCCACTTCTACCCCAAAGAGCAATGTCAAATGGTCACCTGGTCAAAAAGAATTTATAGAAGAACTTAAAAAAGACTTTAAAAATCAAATGAGAGACATAGAGGAGAAACTAAAAAAAAAAGAATAATCAAAGAAAAAAAAACAAGAAGAAAGTCAATGAATTAGAAAAGGAGATACAGAATCTTAAGGAAGAACATAACACCTTGGAAATTAGAATTGGGCAAGGTGAAGCCAGTGAAGTTATAAGAGATCAAGAAATAATTTAAAAATATATAAAAAAGAATGAAAAAAATTAAAGAGAAAATGAAACATCTTATAAGAAAAATAAATGATCTAGAGAACAGATCAAGAAGAGAAAACACAAGAATAATCAGACTACCTGAAAGCTATGTCCAAAAAAAGAATCTTGATACAATAATACAAGCAATAATTAAATATTGTCCTAAAGTATTAGAAGAAGGGGGGGAGGTAGAAAGAGAAAAAAATCTATTGTTCATCACTTGAAAGAAATCCTATGAGAAAAACTCATAGGAACATTATAGTGAAATTCTGAAACCCCCAGTTTGAGAATAAAGTATTAAGAGTAACAAGAAAAAAAACAATTTAAATACTATGGTGTCATAATTGAAATTACACAAGACCTAGCAGTGGAACCACCAAAGGGCTGCAGTTCTTGGAACACTATCAAAGAGCAAAATAATTAGGGTACTGGCTGAAAATACCATACCCAGCAAAGTTAAGCATAATTCTGAATGAAAAAAGGATATTTCATCAACTGTCAGACTTCCAGGACTTTCTTTAAAAAAATTTTTTTAAAAATTGAATTTAATAGAAGATTTAACATACAAGATCCATGAGAAACATAAGGTACATACCAAAGACTGATTACAAGGGATTCAATTAGGACAGACTTTTTACCTTTTTTGTATGTAAAATGTAAAATGCATGTCTAAAATTGTCAGATAGTTTGTAAGAAAGATTGAGGTAGACCTGAGTATATAACTTTAAAAAGTAGAACCATCTAGACACAGTTAAAAAGAGTAATTATCTTATCCAAATGATGTGTGGAAAGGAAGAACCTACATAGAGGAATTAGATAGGGGAGGAGGGCTAGTAATTCTAGTAACCTACTTTCATTGTGAATGGGTTCAAGAAGAAACAATACATATATATCCAGAATAATATAAAAGTCTCCTAAATTCAGAAGAAAATAAATGGTAGGGGGATAAGGAGGGCAAAGAGAGCAAGGTAGGGATCTCTAGAGAGGAAAGTAAGGGAATAGATTAAAGGGGGTATAGAAGGATCTTTAAATCTATGGGAATGGGTTGCTTGGAGGGGGTTATAGGTTAAGTAATTGGAGGGCAAAGTAGCATGTAGAAGTAAAGTAGAGGACTCAGGAAGGATGGAAATTAAGAAATATGCACAAACATAAAACAAAGATCAGGAGTAGAGTTTGTTAGGGAAAGTATATGTCCATGTATGTATATGTATATATATATATGTATATTTATGTGTGTGTGTGTGTGTGTGTGAGTGTGTGTGCATGTATCTATATCCACACTTAGTTATAGCGTTGGGGGGGGAGGGAAAAAGAACAAAGTAAAAAAAGGGCACAGCAGAGAACAAAAGAAAACTTACATGGAAGCAAAGAAAAGATGGACACCTCTCAATACAATGTGTAGTATTTATTACACAGTCTTTCTTGAAATGCTAATTTATTGCTATACATTTCAAATCCCCACTTAAGGTCTGCTCTGCACAGAACATAATTCTTTTTTCTTTTCTTACTTTTTATTTAACTTTCAATTTTTTAAGTTTATGATATGTTTCTTTTTTTCCTCTATTCTGTATTTGAGTTGTGGTGTTTGAGTCTAAAATAAAAATAATAATTTAAAAAATCTCTCAAACTCAAGATAACTGAGTTGAATCTATACATCTATCACCTAACTCCTTGCATGATTTTAGACATTCCACTTCTTTTGTCTGAATCCAAGTTTTCTCATCTGCCAAATGAGTGGGTTGAACGAGAGAATCATAGGCTGTTGGAGCTGGAAAGGATCCTATAAACTATGTCTTCCAGCTCAAACATTCTACATCCTGCTTTTGCCTAGAGACAGATACATATATGTCAGCACCCTAGAAAACAGCTATCCTATTTCTCTCTGACTTTCTTGCCACCTCAATTGTTCTAGTTTGCCTGCTCTATGGGGGCAGTTGGTTGGGATGGGTGAACCCCTCTTCACAGAAGTGCCTCTTACTACATGATGGTTGCAAGAGTTGGGTTATAAACAAGACTGTTGATCTGAGAGATAATGCCATCCTTGGGTCCTAGGCAGAAGAAAGATGGTGGTGAAAGTAGTAGTGGTAGCCTGAACTGCCCAGAGTCTGCTACTCCCTATCTCACTCTTTTGGTAAGTCCCTACTATTTAAGTAATTAAATTCTAGTTAAGTGACTGAGAAACCTGGGGGGGGGGGGGGAGTCAGATCTCAGATGCCCATTGTGGATGATTAATATCATGATATACTATCTTTCTGTAGGCTTGAAGAAAGCAGCTGATAAAGTGCTTTAGAGTACTTGTAGTATTACAGTGCTCAAGTGTTACATTGGAGTACATATAAAATATTCACACACTTAGAAGTGTTTCAAATATATTTAATTAATTTTATTATCACCAGATAGTTTTGCCCTGAAGCCTCATTGTGTCATGCAGGTGACCTTGGATTCTCAACGGCTACTCCAGAGAATGAACTCTAAAAATTGTCTTGGATGAGTTATTTAATCTCTCTGGACCCTAATTAAATCAACTGTAAAATGATATGGTTGAAACAGATGGCACCAGATGTCTATCTAGATTGATGCCATATCTAGATTGATGAGCATGTGGTTCTAATGTCCAATAGACTCAAAAGGCTTTGACCATGGATTAACAGTGGGATATATATGTGTGTGTGTGTATATATATATATATATATTTCCCTTTTAAAGGACAAGTCAGACTTAATTTGGAGATGCTGGTTATCAGGTTGGTCTCTGAGTGATAAGAATGCTACTATGTTCTAGGAGAATTATAATTTGGGTCAACCATAGAAAGACCCAGGTGGATACATTGTAAGATTCTAGAAGTATTGAGCAGCATCTTTGGTAAGGGCCACAATAAAGTACATCACACCAGAGACAGGGAAGTCAAAGAGAAGGTAAAGAAGGAGCAACATGAGAGCATTATATAAATTCAGTTTTCCATTAGTCTCTTTTAATTTAATTGAAATCAAAGTTTATAAGTGTCATTCAAATAAATGCCTGGTACCAGCAGGAAGTAATGCTCTATATCATTCTGTTTTCATGAAAGTATCCCAGATTGCAGCATGCTGATTTTTTTTTTATTTTTGGTGAGGCAATTGGGCAAGTGACTTGCCCTGGTTACATAAATAGTAAGTGTCTGAGGCTGGATTTGAACTCAGGTCCTCCTGACTCCAGGGCCAGTGCTCTATCTACTGCACCACCTAGCTATCTCAACATGCTGAAAATTTAGGAAGTTTCCTAAAGTTTCAAAAAAAAACCCCACACAACAACAACAACAACAAAAGAAAAATCTGATCCTCCTACATTTAGAATTTATTGTGAGTAATCCAATATCTATTTCCATAGGTTCTCTGCCTATCTTCATAAAAAGGAAAATAATATGAAATCAGGAGGAAAAAAAACTTTAGTGATGACATAGCATAAATTCTATTCTATAGAATGACTAGTGCTAATGTATAAGTCATAAATTCTATTTCATAGAATGACTAGTGCTGACTTGTAAGTCTTACTACCTCTTATTCCTATGTATTCTGAGATCCAGTGACACTGACATCCTCACTGTTACTCACACAAGATATTCTATGTCCAGATACTGATAAATTTCACTGGCTGTCCACCAGATATTAAACTCTATTCCTCCTTATCTCCACTAGCTAACTTCCTTTCATTTTTACAAGTTTCAGCTAAAATCTCACCTCCTGCAAGGAATCTTTCCCAGTTTTTCTTAATTTTTTAGTCCCTCCCCTCTGTTAATTTTCTTCATTTCATTTTATGTGTATTGTTTGTATACATTTTATATACTGTCTCCCCCATTAAACTCTGAGCTCCTTGAAAGAAGGGATTATTTTTTTCTGTATATACTCGGCCCTTTGCACACTGGCATAGAGTACACACTTCATAAAGGCTTGTCAACTGACTTATCACTAAGGAAACCATCTAGCCCCTCATGTTTTAAACTGCTTAAATATCAGTGTTCTATGCTTGACAAAGGTTATGGTTTTTAAAGGACATTGGTTAAGGAGACAAAATAAAAACTGACATTTTTATACAAATTAAGATTTTTTAATTTGTTTTACATATATCATTTTATTTGCTCTCATATGAATATTGTGAGGTAGGAATAGAAGGCATTATCATCCCTAATTTGCAGATGACAAAACTGGATCATAAACATGATCAGTGGTCAACAAACTACTGTGTTGGAAATTGGATTCAAACTCAGTTTACTCTTTATTCTAATAGTAGAACTCTTCCCATTATATCACTGCTACATGTCTGACAGATGATAGCTTTAATAATAATATCACATTTAGATATTAAAATTTATCAAAAATTCTTTTTTAATTAATTTATTTTAATTTATCAACAATCATTTCTGTATGCTTTTGAGTTTGAAATTATTCTCCCCTTTCCTCCCCACCACCATCCCCAAGATGGTGCACAATCCCATATAGGATATACATATATGTTCCTATTAAACATATTTCCACATTAGTGATGTTGTAAGTAAGAATTAGAACCAATGGAAGGAACCACCAGAAAGAGGAAAGAAAACTCAATGGAACAGAAAAAAAATAGCAAATAGTATGCTTCGATCTGAATTCAAATTCCATAGTTCTTTCTTTGGATGTGAATATCATTTTCTATCATGAAGCATTTGGAGATGCATTAGATCCTTGTATTGCTGGGAAGGGTTAAGTTTATCAATATTAGTCATCACATAATTTGGCTGTTATTGTGTACAATGTCCTCTTGGTTCTGCTCACTTCACTCAGCATCAGACCATACACATCTTCCCAGGTTTTTCTGAAATCAGCCTGCTCATCACTTCTTATAGCAAATAGTATTCCATTACAATCATATACCACAACTTGTTCAGCCATTCCCCAATTGATGGGCATCCTCTCAATTTCCAATTCTTTGTCACCACAAAAATAGCTGCTATAAATATTTTTGCACATGTTGGTCATTTTCCCATTTGTATGATCTCTCTGAGATATAGGCCTAGAAGTGCAATTGCTGGGCCAAAGGATATTCACATTTTTATAGCCCTTTGGGTATAGTTCCAGATTGCTCTCCAAAATGGTTAGATCATTTCACAACTCCACCAACAATTCATTAGCGTTCCAATTTTCCCACATCTTCTCCAACATTTATCATCTTCTTGTTTTGTCATCTTGGCCTATCTGATAGGTGTGATATGGTACCTCAGAGTTGTTTTGATTTGCATTTCTCTAATCAATAGTGATTTAGAACATTTTTCCATATGACTATAGATGGCTTTAATTTCTTCATCTGAGAACTGCCTGTTCATATCCTTTGACCATGTATCAATTGAGCAATGACTTGTATTCTTATAAATTTGACTTAATTCTCTATATATTTTTTAGAAATGAGTCCCTTATCAGAAAGAATGGTTGTAAAAATTCTTTCCCAATTTTCTATCTTCCTTCTAATCTTAGTTGTGTTGGCTTTGTTTGTGCAAAACCTTTTCAATTAAGTGTAATCAAAGTTATCCATTTTGCTTTTCATAATGTTCTCTATCTCCTGTTTGGCCATGAATTCTTCTGCTCTCCATAAATCTATAAATCTTATAGGTAAACTATTCCTTGCTCTCCCAGTTTGCCTATAGAATCAGCCTTTATATCTAAATCATGAACCAATTTTGACTTTATTTTGATATATGGTGTGAGATTTTGATCAATGCCTACTTTCTGCCATACTCTTTTCCAATTTTCCCAGAAGTTTTTTTTTCAAAGAATGGGTTTTTATCCCAAAAGCTGGGGTCTTTGGGTTTATCAAATAATAGATTACTATAGTCATTGACTACTGTGTCTTGCATACTTAACCTATTCCACTGATCCACCACTCTATTTCTTAGCCAGTACCAAGGAATTTTGATGATTGCTAATTTATAATACAATTTAAGATCTGGAATGGATAGGCCACCTTCCCCTCCATTTCTTTTCATTAGTTCCCTTGATATTCTAGACCTTTTGTTCTTCCAAATGAATCCTGTTATTACTGTTTCTAACTGTATAAAATAATTTTTTGGTAGTTTCATTGGTATGGCACTGAATAAGTAAATTAGCTTAGGTAGAATTGTCATTTTATTATATTAGCTCAGCCTACCCATGAGCAACCGATGTTTTTTCAATTATTTAGATCTGACTTTATTTGTGTGAAAAGTGTTTTGTAATTGTGTTCATAGAGTTCCTGGGTTTGTTTCAATAGGTAGACTCCTACATATTTTATAATGTCTACAGTAAGTTTAAATGGAATTTCTCTTTCTATCTCTTCCTTTTGGGCTTTGTTGGTAATATATAGAAATGCCAATGATTTATGTGGGTTTGTTTTATAGCCTGCAGCTTTACTATAGTTGTTTATTGTTTCAAGTAGTTTTTTACTTGATTCTCAGGGATTCTCTATGTATATCATTATGTCATCTACAAAGAATGATAGCTTTGTTTCTTCTTTGCCTATTCTAATACCTTCAATTTCTTTTTCTTCTCTTATCACTAAAGCAAACATTTCCAGTAAAATATTGAACAGTGGTGATAATGGTCATCCTTGTTTCACTCCCGATCTTACTGGAAATGCTTCTAGCTTGCTCCCATTACATACGATGCTTGCTGAAAGTTTTAGGTAGATGTTATTTAGCATTTTAAAGAAGACTTCATTTATGCCTATGCTCTCTATTGTTTTTAATAGGAATGGGTGTTGTACTTTGTCAAAGGCTTTTTCTGCATCTATTAAGATGATCATGTGGTTTCTGTTAGTTTTGGTGTTGATATGCTCAATTATGCTGATAGTTTTCCTAATATTGAACCAGTCCTGCATTCCTGGTATAAATCTTACCTGGTCACAGTGTATTATTCTTGTGATAGGTTGCTATAATCTATTTTCTAAAATTTCATTTAATTTTTTGCATCTATCTTCATTAGGGAAATTGGTCTATAATTTTATTTCTCTGTTTTGACTCTTCCTGATTTAGGTATCAGCCCCGTATTTGTATCATAAAAAGAATTTGGTAAGACTCTTTCCTCACCTGTTTTTTTGTTATTTTTCTAGTTTTTTTTAGTTGTATGCCCAATTCATTGATCTCCTCTTTTTTCTATTTTATTTTTGTAAGCATTTAAAGGTATAAAACTTCCCCTAAGAACTGCTTTCGCTGCATCCCATAAGTTTTGGTATGTTGTCTCATTATTGTCATTCTCTTGAATGAAATTATTGATTGTTTCTATGATTTGTTGTTTAACCCAGTCATTTTTCAGGATTAGATTATTTAGTTTCCAATTATTTTTTAGTCTATCTTTCCATGGCCCTTTATTACATATAATTTTTATTACATCATGATCTGAAAAGGATGCATTTAATATTTCTGCCTTTCTGAATTTGATTGTGAGATTTTTATGCCCTAGTACATGGTCAATTTTTGTCTATGTGCCATGTACCACCGAGGAGAAAGTATATTCCTTTCTATCTCCATTCAGTTTTCTCCAGAGGTCTATCATACTTATCTTTTCTAATGTTCTATTTACCTCCTTAACTTCTTTCTTGTTTATTGTGTGGTTAGATTTATCTAGTTCAAAGAGGGGGAAGTGGAAGTCCCCCACTAGTATAGTTTTGTGGTCTATTTCTTCCTGTAACTCCCTGAACTTCTCCTCTAAGAATCTGGATGTTATACCATTTGGTGCAAATATGTTTAGCAGTGATATTACTTCATTGTCTATGTGCCTTTTAGGAGGATGTAGTTTCCTTCCTTATCTCTTTTGATCAGATCTATTTTTGCTTTTGCTTTGTCTGAGATCAGAATTGCTACCCCTGCTTTTTTTTTTACTTCAACTGAAGCATAATGTATTCTGCTCCAGCCTTTTACCTTTACCTTGTGTGTGTCATTTTTTTTTCAGATGCGTTTCCTGTAAACAACATATTGTGGAATTATGGTTTTTAATCCATTCGGCTCTCTGCTTCCATTTTATGGGAGAGGTCATCCCATTCACATTCACAGTTATGATTATTATCTGTGTCTTTCTTTCCATCCTTCCCCTCACCCTGTTTATGTTTTTCTTTCACCTGTCTCCTTTTCCCTTCTCACTAGTGGTTTGCTTTTGACCACCACCTCCCTCAAACCCTCCTCCCTTCTATTACCCCTTTCCTTTTTTTCCCCTTTACTCTTACTGCTTCTTCCCTCCCTATGATCCCCCCTCCCTTTTCTTTCTCCTTTTCCTTCCTACTGCCGATAGGACAATTAAGATTTCTATACATGACTAATTATGTTATTCCATTCTTGAGCCAAATCTAATGAAAGTAAGGTTCAAACAATGCTCATTTCCCTCCCTTCTTTCCCTCTGCTCTAATAGGTTTTTGTGTCTTTTCCTGTAATATAATTTACCCTTGTCTGCCTCTTCCTTTCTCAGTACATTTTCTTAGATCAGATTAATTCTCTTACTTGGATCTATTTAACCCACTTGATTAGATTTTTTTTTATCATTACATGAAAGTGAACTTATATCCGTCCCTTTTATGTATGCTCCTTTAACATGGTGTAATAACAGTACAGTTCTTAAGAGTTACAAGTGTCTTCCTCCCTTGTATGGATGTAAATAGTTTGCCTTTATTAACAACATATTGCATCTTTCTCTCACATTTACCTTTTTATGTCTCCCTTAAGTCTTTTACTTGAAGATGAAAGTTTCTGTTGAGCTCTGATCTTTTTATCAGGAAGGTTTGGAAGTCCCCTATTTCATTGAAAATCCATCTCCTCCCCTGACAGATCATGTACATTTTCTCTGTAGTTGATCCTAGGTTGTTATCCAAACTCCTTTGCCTTACTGAATATCATGTTCCATGCCTTAGTCTTTTAATGTAGAAGCTGCAAGGTTCTCTGTAATCCTGACTGTGGTTCCATGATATTTAAATTGTTTCTTTCTGGCTGCTTGCAGTATTTTCTTTTTGACCTGATAATTTTGGAAGTTGGCTACTATATTCCTTGGTGTTTTCAATTTGGGATCTCTTTCAGGAGGTGATCAGTGGATTCTTTCTATGGCTATTTTACCCTCTGGTTCTAGGACCACGGGGCAGTCTTCCTTGATGATTTCCTGAAAAATACCGACCAGGCTCTTTTTTTATTGGGATTTTTAGGTACACCAAGAATTTTTAAATTGTCTCTACTGGATCAATTTTCCAGGTCAGTTGTTTTACCAATGAGGTGTTTTATGTTTTCATCTATTTTTTCAGTTTTTTTGTTTCTGTTTGACAGATTCTTGCTGTCTCATAGAGTCCTTAGCTTCCATTTGCCTGATTCTAATTTTTAAGAAATTGTTTTCTTCTATTACATTTTGCACCTCCTTCCCCATTTGGCCAATTGTATTTTTGACGGACTTGTTTTCTTAAGTGTACTTTTTTTTTTTCTACTTGGCCAATCGTCTTTTTTAGGGGCTTGTTTTATTCAGTCTACTTTTTTTTTCAGTTGGCCAATTGTATCTTTCAGGTACTTGTTTTCTTCAGTGTGCTTTCTTTCTAGTTGGCCAATTACATTTTTAAAGGATTCTTCTACCTCTCTCATTTGACTTTTAAAATCCTTCTTGAGCTCTTCTAAGAAGGCTTTTTGGACTTCAGATCAGTTAATATTCCCTTTTGAGGTTCCAGATGTGGGTTTGTTGACAATGTTGTCCTCTTCAGAATTTCTGCCTAGATCTTCACTGTTCTTATAATATGAATCTATGGTGCATTTCTTTTTGCTCATGGTGTTTGATTTTTCCCTGACCTTTAAAGAGATTGAGCTCTCCTGCTGGAGAGCAGAGGGCACTGACCCAAGCTTCTTGTGTTGGGAGCCTAGGTCTTGGTTACTGGTTTTGTGTGCTGGGGCCTCTGATGTTGACAATTGGAGTCTGTAGGGTTCTGGCAGTGTACCTGATGTTGGGCTGGAATCAGCGAGGCTGTAACTCTAGGGCAACTCTAGGTTACCTTCCTTTCACTTTCTTCAGCTCCTTTCAGATGGATGTTGTAGGGTGTTTGTCTGTCTGGGGCCCTTTGCAGTGCTGCTTCCATTATTTTTGCTGAGGCACTGGGAGAGGCACCTGGTGATTTTCTGATCTGGTTTCCACTGGTTCCCACACCCTCATTGAGGCCCTCAGAGTTCCAGGTGTTGGTGTTTGTCTGCTCCACCACCTGGGTTTTAGGATCTCCTCCTGGTTGGCAGTTTGAGACTGTAGGTTTCTGGCAGTTTACCTGGTGTTGGGCTGGAATCAACAAGGCTGTAACTCTAGGGCAACTCTAGGTTGCCTGCTTTTCCTTTCCTTTCACTTTCTTCAGCTCCTTTCAGACAGGTGTTGTAGGGTGTTTATCTGGCTGGAGCCCTTGTTACTGCTGCTTCCCTTATTTTTGCTGAGGCACTAGGGGGACCTGTTTGCTGTAGAATGCCGAGGCACCTAGTGGTTTTCTGAGCTTGTTTCCACCAGTTCTCCCACCCTCACTGAGGCACTCAGGGTTCCAGGTGTTGATGTTTGCCTGCTTCACCACCTGGGTTTCAGGCTTTCCTCTTGATATGCTTAGGTGGGGCTTTCCACTGGCTTCCTGGGACACCTCCTGCTCTGTACTGCTCCCCTTCCCCCAGGGCAAGAAGGGCCTTTCCTGTTAGTCCCTCAAGTTATCTGGGCTACTGGACTACTGCTTCCTGTCTTTCTTCTGATTAGGCTGTTTCTGGGGTGATATTTTCTGGGCTTTCAGAGGTTGATAGGGGAGGGTGAGAATGATTACCTTTTTACTTGGCTATCTTGGCTCCTGAAAGCTGAAGTTCTGTCATAAATTCTTGAACACACAATATGAAAATGTAAGCATTTAAGGTCATGGAACAAAGGAAAGTGATATTATTTATAAGCAAACTAGAAATATACAGCACATAATATAGCACTGATTTCTTTGCCATCAGAAATGCATACTAAAAATAGGAATATGGGCCCTACATGAATAGTTTCTTTATCTGCCTAGGACATCGAGGTGACATAGTGCATAGAGTGCTATGCCTAGAGTCAGGAAGACTGAGTTCAAATCCAGTCTCAGAAATGTGCTAACTGTTGTTGTTGTTTTTGCTGCTGCTGCTTCTGTTGTTTGTCCTTTGTTCTGGAAGAAGACCGTGATATCTGGAAGGTGATGCCATGACTTGCAAATGAATTGGATTTAAGTGAGGGAGAATTGTGCAAAGTCATCAGCTTGATTTTGTCCTCCAGAGCCATGTGGGCCCAGTGGCAAGATATAGATCAGGATAACTGAAGATGGACCTGGATGCAGTGGGAGACCTTGTCCTTTTTAAGCTAAGGTCTTTTCCAGGTCTCAGGGCAATACCCATTCAGTGATTTAAGGTTAAGTAAGAAATAAAGCAAAAAATGAATTATTTTACCTAGTTTAAAAAAATTCAATCAAAATGGGGAAAACCTTCAGGGTTTCTGGCCAAAACAGAAAGATTTGCCATTTGTATTCCCTTTGAGTCATCAGGTCCCAAACAATAACCAGGTGGGAATTGGGCTGGGACATATTGTTGGCCAATTAATGAGAACCAGAGTGATTTGGGTTTAGGGCATGGTCCTTAAGAAAGAAATCTAGCCCATAAACCTCAAAATGTCTTGTGCGGTTTCTAGATCAAAATTTGCATTCCTTTGAACAGAACACCCACAGGTTAACGGTATTATATCCTATGTGGACAAAGGAGAATAAAGGAAAGGGGAGGAGAAGGGAGGACAGGAGAGGAGAGGGGACAAGGGAAGAAAGAATTGTGTTGTTCAACTGGTGCTACCCACTTGGTTCCTAGTGGGGCAGTTTGGATTACTCACAGGTTGTTGTTTGTCCCTCATTCTTGAAGGGGAACATAACATCGGGAAGGTGGTGCCATGACTTTCAAGTGAACTGGATTTAAGTGAGGGAGAGCTGTGCAAAGTCATCAGACTCACTTTCTCCTCCAGAGCCATCTGGGCCCAGTGGCAAGATATTACTAACTGTATGACACTGAACAAGTTACTAAACTTCAATTTGCCTAGTTTCCTCAACTTAGAAACTGGGATAGTAATACCACCTACCTCACCATGTTGTTGTGAGGATGAAATGACATAATGTTTATTAAAAAGAAAAGAAAAGATTTATTACAGTACCTAGTAAATAAAATTTGCTATGTAAATGTTTATTTCTTCCACACCCACTCTTCTTGTATCTAACTTAATTGGCATGCCATTTTGGAAGGATGTGGTTAATAAAGCAGTTCTCATAACCCCTGATGATCTCACAGCTCCTGTGGGTTTTGAGCTGCTCAAAATCTCTGAAATTGATTTGAGGGACATAGACTCACAATCAGATGTGTAAAAATGATAATAAATTTACTATCCCCAATCTAAACACTTAGCTGAGACCAAACACCTCTAAACAGCACTAGATCAAGATAGTCAAAAGAAAATATTTGAAGCCTAGGATATTCTGTTGTTTTTTATTGTCTCCCAGGATAGTGATGATTATGAATAATACCATGCTTTTTAAGCCTGCCCTTGTCAGGAACAGGTTTTTTTGGATATTGCACCTTAGAAGTTGAAAGGAGAGAGCAGCAGATGATTCTGAAGAACTAAATCCTAACAGAGGGCAGTGAAAAAAAGTTTAATGATTTTTTTTCATTCACTTCATTAGAACACTAACACAAGTAGTGCTTGGAGTCAATTAAAAACTCTTGATTTTCTCTTTTTTTTTGGTCTTTTTCTTTTCTTTTCAGAATAATTGCTGTCTAACTATGTCTCTGAAATCTTATACATTTGAGATTGATTCATTTTACCCAAGGGCTAGTATTTTACTTTGAATATTATATGAAATTCAATTGAATGTCCTCATGTGCCAAGTATTGGTTCTTGTTAGCTAATACTCTCAATTCTCCTAAATGTGGTAATTTACTAAGCATATTGCTTATACCTTCATTCAAATTATTAAGAAGAATGTTCAGCTGGACAGGTTCAAGCACAAACCCATACAGCAATTTACTTGAGACTTCCCTCCACAAAGATATTTAACAAGCAATCTGTAAGTAATCTTTGAGCTGGGCCATCCAACAAGTTCTGAATCTATTTGATTTTATCATCTAAACCATAATCCACCATCATCTTCACAAGAATAACAAAATAATTTATCAAAATCTTTAACAAAACACAAGTGTGTGTGTGTGTAACATTCTCCTGTCAAAAAAAAAGTTTAGTTTGGCATAAACATAGTTCAATTATTGATAAAGTCATACTGGTTCTTTGTGTTTACTCCTTCCTACCCTGGATGTTTGACAATCATTTCTTTCATGATCTGTTCTAGAATTTTCCCTGGAATCAAAGTCAGACACATTCACTTCAATTTGTCAGCCCAGTTATCTTCTCATTTTGAAAATCAAGACAACAATTGGCTTTCAACAATCTAAATGTCCCCTATTTTTTCATAAGCTTTTCAATACTATATATAATGAATCATTCCCCAATTATATCTTCAAGGCTTTTAAGTACCTGAGGAAAAGTGTAACTCATCAGGTGACACAAATTCACCAAGGGTTGCTATTTTGTTCTCCCATTTTTCCTATATTTATCTGGAGAAAAAACTTCCTGTTGGTCATTTTTCATATCTATGACAAAAGCCATTCTGTTTTGCAGAGAAAACAGAAACAGAATAAGAAAAGATCAACTCTTGCATATCTCTGCTGTCAGTTGTTATCATCTGATCCATGCCAACCAAAACTCTATCCCTTCTTTTATGCTGCTTTTCCTCCTAATACAGCTGAAACACAAAGAAAAATGTTTTATCGCCCTTTGATTCCCTCACTAGCCCCAGCTTATTCTGAGTTTTAGCATTCCTTTCACTATTTTTATAGAAATATTACATTTATTTTGTGTTACCTGACTTTGCTTCTGTCTCTGTTTTTCTGTCTCTGTCTCTGTCTGTCTATATGTCTGTCTGTTTCTTTTGCTTCCTCCCTCCTTCTCTCTCTTTCTGTAGGTTGGTGAGGGTGAGTCCCTTGTGTATCTTCATTGATATCAATACCTAAATTCCATTATTCCTCCTTCAATGGAAAATGTTTTCCTTTGTGTCTTTGCATTTTCACTCTTGAGTATTGCCCATCCCTCCTGGACTAATTTACTCTGAAGAGTTTTAATCCCTAGGAGCCAATGATATCCATCTTTCCTCTGAACCCTTTGAACGCAGCCTTTTCTGAAATTTAGAGTGCATGCCAACCTATCCCCAGAATTACTGTGTTCTGTCACAAATTTGAGGATGAAGTGTTCTTCCCCCCATAAGGTTTCCACCATTTCAATGCAGCAACTAATTCAGCCCTCTTAGTGTGACTCAGAACCAGGATTGAATTTCCCTTCACTGGTCCTTGAACTATTTGAAATATTAGACTAGAATCAACTCTAGAGTTCATCTAGTCCAAACACTTTTTGTTTTCACTTACTTGTATTTTTCCAATCACTTGTAAAGGTAGTTTTCAATACTGACTTTTTATAAATTTTGAGTTCCAATTTTTTTCTCCTCTCTTTCCCTTCCCCCTCCTCAAGATAGCAAGCAATCTTATATATGCTATACATGTACAATCATATTAAACATATTTCAACATTAGTCATGTTGTAAAAGAAGAATCAGAACAAGAGGAAAGAACAACAATCAAGAAAAAACAAACAAAAAAGAAATTTGATCTTACATTCAATTCCCATACTTCTTTCTCTGAATATGGATAGCATTTTCCATTCTGACTCTTTTGGAATTGTCTTACATCATTGTATTACTGAGAAGAACTAACTATCAAAGTTGGTCATCACACAATGTTGCTGTTACTTAGTACAATGTCCTGGTTCTGCTTACTGCACTCAGCATGAGTTCATGTAAGTCTTTCCAGGTTTGTCTGAAATCAGCCTGCACATCATTTCTTATAGAACAGCAATATTCCATTACATTCATATACTACAACTTGTTAAACCCATTCTCTAATTGATGGACATCTCCTCAATTTCTCATTCCTTGCCACCAAAAGAAGAGTTGCTATAAATATTTTTGTACTTGTGAGACCTTTTACCTCTTTTATGATTTCTTTGCACAGCTTTCATTTTACATAGGAGGCATACGATACATAAAGAGGATCTGTGACTGGTCTAAATTCATATAACAATCCTTGGGCAGAGTTAGGATTAGAATTCTGGTCTCCTGATGCTAAGTCAATGGCCCTTTCTATGATGGATGCCATCAAAGGTTCTCATTACAACTTTTTGGTATGGATTGTTAACTGCAAGGTTTCATCTGTATAGTTCATTGCTGTGGCTAAACAAGGTCAAGAACTTGTTACTGAGGAATAAGCAATGTGCACTGGCCTAAATTATCACCTTTTATAATAGGTGCTAATTAAATTCACCGCACAGCTGCTGAAATTGCCCTTTGCTGCCTCAGACTTTTGAAAGGCACATATACACACTCATTCTCTCTCTCTCTCTCACACACACACACACACACACACACACACACACGCACACACACATACATACAAACACTGCTACTGATGAACTCAAGTTTAATAGAGAAAACAACAGAAGAGAGATTTAAATTATTAAAATGTTTAATTCAGTACAAATCAACAAAACATCTATTAATTACTTGCTTTGGACAATACAGTGTATTAGGCCCTGGAGATAAAAATGCAAAAATAAAAATAAAAAGTCTCTCCTCTCTAGGAGGGTACTGAGAGTACAGCACAGGTATACAAGTTTGTACAATAGGAATAAATAAGATGTGTGTGAGAGTAAATCTAAGTGAGATGTAAAGGGAATGCACCAGAGAAGATGTTGTTCTTTTTGTAATTCCTTAGTTTTCAAAAAGGATCAATGACATTGTGAGGTGAATTTGATTTTGCATTCAGAACCCAGACTTCTTTCTCTAAATATGAATAACATTTTCCATCCTGATTCTTTTGTATTTGTCTTACATCATTGCATTGCTGAGAATAGCTAAGTCTATCAAAGTTGGTCATTGCACAATGTTGCACAAAGTCATCCAACTCACTCTTTCTTAGAGTCCTCAAAGTCCAATGACAAGGCAAGTCTAAATGACCAGAGATGGCCCAGGATGCAATAGATGACCTTGGTGTCCTAGATGTCTAACCAAGTTTTAAACACTCCACAGCACCTTCTTTAGCTGTCTTCAAGACTTTTGGAACAAATTGCTTTTATCCACCCATTTTCCTGGGTGAAGTCTTCACATACTTGGGGTAGAAATTTCCCTAACTCACCAATTGGTTTGAGACCTGTCAGTTACCCTCAACCTGATTTAACCCCTCTGCAAAGACAGTTGACTGGTGTGTGGCCACTGTTGATGCCAAAGCTTCTTGAAGCCACAAGTGAGAGTTAGGTGAGAGATGGACATGAAAGATGGATGAGCAGCCCTCACACCAGAGGGATCAGCCCTCCCTGAACTCAAAGGATATGAGCAAGCAGTTTTGAGAAGAAATCATAGTTATCTATGGACAAATAAAAAATGCTCTTAATTGCTACTGATTATAGAAATGCAAATTAAAACAACTCTAACATACCACCTCACATCTATCAGAATTGAGTAACATGACAGAAAAGGAAAATGACAAGTGCTGATGGGTATGTGGAAAAATTAGGACACTAATGCATTGTTGATAAAGTTGTGAACTAGTCCAACCATTCTGGACAACAGTTTGGAACTATGCCCAAAAAACTATAAAACCATAAAGATCCTATGACCCAGAAATACTATTTCTAAAGTTGGACATGACTAAGTGACTAAACAACAAGAAATCCCAAAGACATCAAAGAATAGGGAGGGAAAGGACATATTTGTATATTCATAGTGGCTATTTTTGCTTTTGGCAACAAAGAATTGGAAATTGAGGGAATGCCCATTGATTGGAAAATGGTTGGAAAAGCTGAGCGTATGATTTTGATGGAATACTCTTGTGCCATAAGAATGATGAGCAAGATGGTTTCAGAAAAACCTGGGAATACTTATATGAACTCATGCAAAGTGAGGTGAGAAGAATCAGAAGAACATTGTATACACTAACAGCAATATTGTTAAGTATGATCAACCATGGATGACTTAGCTACTTTGATCAAGATAATGCTCTATGACAGCTCCAAAGACCCATGATGAAAATATCATCCACCTCCAGAGAGAAAACAGATGAACTCTTTAATGTAAGTTGAAACATACTTACACAATTTCTATTTGTTTCTTTGTTTGTTAGTTGGTCTGTGTTTTCTTTTGCAACATTGATAATATAGAAATGTGTTTTGCATGATTTTACTTGTATAATTGATATCAAATTGCTTGCTTTCTCAAAAAGGGCGTAGGGAGGGCAAGAATTTTGAATGCAAAATTTTTAAAAGTGTCAATTTTTTACATTTAATTAGGTTATATTTAATGAAATTAAAGTATATTTAAAAAATAAAAAAGAGAAAGGAGGGGCAATGACTTGGAGGCCAGGATATCTTAGAAAAAATCTGGATCATATAGTATAGATATCACAAAGGAATTGAGGTTGTAGAGGAGTGACAGTAGAGAAGTGATAGAATGTGGTAGTTACAGAGGGGAGCAAGGACTGGAAGATGTTAGCTGTCACCTTACACACTACATCTAATCATTTCATTTTACAGATGATGAATTTCTTCCTGTGATTGGCCCAGGGTCACATGGCTTGTATGTGTGAGAAGCAGTATTTGAACTTAGGAGTCAAGAAGTCTCTTGACTTTGGAGTTAAGAAGACTCCAAACTCAGAATGTCTGCTCTTCCTCATGATTCAGCACTTTATTAAACATAAGAGAAAATATTCTAAAAAGAGTAGCCAAGAAGAACTTATCATCAAGGAAAGCACCTTTCTATGAACAGTAGAAGATGGAAAGATCCATGGTAAAAGGAAGTGTGTCAATGATTAATTAGGTTTGCATGGTAGAAATGGAAAACAGGAGAAGAGATTTTTTTGATAATGACTTATTTCAGCTGTATGAAGTACAGAGGTGGACAAGAGAAGCCACTTTTGTTTTTAAGGAGATAACAGAATCATTGGTTTTAGAAGATCAGAAAGTACACATTGCTTGACAATAGCCATTTTCTTTGAAGCCTCTGTCTCCTACAGTTCTGTAATGATGAAGGGTAGTATTGTTATGATGTTATCTCTTCAAATATTAGAGAGGTTATTTGGGCAACCAAAGATGTAAGTAGTAAGGAAATGGCTTAAACTCACACCGGCACTAGTTCTGTAGCTATATAACAAGATAAGAAACTGGCATACCCAGACTATTTTCCACATGGAGAACACATGTTCTGTTTTTTTTTGTTTTGTTTTGTTTTGTTTTTTGTCAGATCTAATGTCAGTATTGGTGCTTGATCAAGCTTTCTTTTTTTTTTGTTTTTGTTTTTAGTGATGTTGGAGTTGGAAATCATCTTTGAAATCAGAATATTGTAACTTAGTCACATATTCATGCCAATATGCCCACTATAAATTTAAGATATATATTTTCATTTAACTTCAAGTTATTTAAGTTCCCCCTCTCATTTTAAGTTATTTGTGTCCCTCAAAGCAGCAAGGTGATCTCTTTACCCTCCTCTATTTGACTCTCCATTGAACTCTGCACAATAGCTGTTAAAAGTGTTTCTTCTCTCCTCAAGTCACCGAAATAGTTCTATCCCACACCAACTGAATGTCACCAGAGAATCCTGTGCTATATTTTATTGGGAAAAAGTCATCTGCAGTGAGTTTCCACTTCTCCAGTATCCTTTATTTCATAATCCCTTGAAAACATTCCCCACTTTATTCTTCTTTGTCTTGGCCTTTAATGATGAATAGTAAGATGTTTCACCTCTTCTCTAAGGTCAACTCTTGAACTTTTGTCATTTCACCCCATTGCCTCCAGTATCCTTTGGTTACTCTTTGAATCAATCCTCTTCCTGATTTTGCATCTCTCCCTTTATATTCACTCATTCCCTCCTATCAACATACTGATGCATTTTCCACACATAATCATCATAAGAAAGAAATAAACAACAAAAAATTTAACCTATCCTCATCCATTCCTTCATGTTATCAGAGTTTCCACTTTACTAAGCTAGATTATTAGAGAAAAAGCTATGTGATTTCTCTATTTCTTTTCCTCTCATTTATGTTAAAACACCCTGTTATCTATTTGGTCATGAACTACTCTCTTCAAAAGTATCAATGCTACTTTTACACAGATTTTTATTCATATCTTTTATTTTTTTCATTACAATTATTTCCAAATATATGACTCTTTTTCTATTACTCAGTGAGTCCTCACTTTCAATAAAGATTAATATAAAAAGGGAGGAAGCATTATTTCAGCAAATTTAACCAGCAAGATATTTGAATCTGGCCAGTATATGATATCACTCATAGTCTCCCCCTGCCTCTGTAAAGAGGAGATTCATTTTCTCTTATCCTTTTCAGGGACAAACTTAAAATTTGTAATTATAGCAATAGGTTTCTTTGCAATGATTTTTTTTTCCATTTACATTATGGCAGATGTTGTGTACGTTGGTTTCCTGATTCTGCTCTATTCTGTATCACTTTAGGTAAGTGTTCCCATGTTTCTCTAAATTATTTATATTTATCAGTTCAGATGATAAAATTGAAATTAAGGGCAATGAAATGAATTCCTTCATGTAGTGAATAGTAGTATAGCTAGGGTTTGAATGAAATTATAAGTATTTCAAATATAGTAATATAGTCTACACAAATAATGTGGTTTTTTTTGGGGGGGGAGAGGGTTATGTTACCAATAAGCTGGTTTTGTTCCTTTAACAAGTGCACCGGGGAAAAAGGACAAACTCGAGAGAAAATATCCTCTCCTCTTTGACCTCTTTGCTCAATAGCCAATTACTTTCCACAAATGTGCCCTGTTTTATGCCTTTTTTTTTCTTTTTCTTCCTGTGATTTACTTGATAATCACTTAAAGGCACTCAGTCTACTCTGAAGTGACTTGCTCTCTAAGGCTGAGAGCTTGATGGGAGCCACCTGGGGTTGGAATGCAATAATCATTCCCAGGTGAGAAGGAAGCCCAGAGGAGGCCCAGGCCTAGTGGAGAGGGCTATGATTAACTGAGAAAGATTTGGGAAGAGTTAAAAAAAAATGTAATTAGTCTTTGAGCTATGGCATCAGAGGCTGAATGGTTGGTCAGAGAGAGGCAGTAGCTCCATCTGATTTTGCAATTTTGTTCTTAGTCTTCTTGGACCTACAAAAGACAAGGTAGCCCCAGAAGCCACCCCAATTAATAAAGATATATCTCACTTAATTCAGATATGAGTAGGTGAGTTTTTTTTTTTTGCCTCTCACAGAAATATGGGCATATGCCATTGGGTATTCAAGTGGTAAAATATTGCCACAGAGTTCTCTTACATGCCTTCTTTCTTTCATTGCTTTTCCCAATGATTTCTTTAAACATACAATTGTTTTTGAAACAATGCACTTGGAAAATCTGATATGAATTCAATATACTCACTACAGGACAATATGAAAATATTTTAAAAGTACTTTGAATCTACCTATATTGTATTATTAAAAAAAATGGTCTATGAATATTATGTAAACCTCTGATATACACAGGGAAGAGTCCTAAATGCTGGGAATATTGAAAAAAATATATACAATAATCATCTCTACTCTGTGAAGTCTTTATTCAATTCAATTCAACAAGTATTCATTGAGCATTTATAACCTTTAAACAAGAGTGCTGAGTGATAAAACTACAAAGATAAAATTAAATAGTAGTTACCCTACCCTCAGAAAACATATCTTCTACTGGAGTTTGAGAGAAGGTTGATTTATCTATGTATCTATCTAATCTATCTATACATACATATATATGTATGTATGTCTATATGTATATAGGTACATATGTGTATGTGTGTATATGTTGTATTATATGTGTATGTATATATATACACACACACATATATAAATATATGTGTATATACACACACACACACACACATATATATATATATATATGCTCCTCAGCTAAGCCCATTCAAATTATACAGGATATGTCACTGGAACATGAGTTTGTAATGTCCATTCAGTGGAATCTAGCAACTGCTAGGTTACCAAATTTTCATAGTAACAACATGATAGAAGAGGTAATCTGATAAAGACACCCATGGCTACAAAAGTATGACATTATTTCAGAGAGTGGGTAAAAAGAGCTTAATAGCTGAGGGGATCAGGAAATGCCACAATTAGGAAATAGCACCTGAGTGAAGTCATCTTTCCAAGCAACTGACCCAGAGAAAGGAAAGACCTCCAGGTATAGTGGACAACATAGCATTACTCACTTAACAAATGGGAAGGAAATGAGATATAGTAAAATATACAAAGGACGTTGAATCAGAAGCCCTGGGTTTGATTCCCATTCTGTCACTTTAGAGCTGTATGACCTTCAGAAAATATCTTTCTCATTATAGGCCTCAACTTTTAACCTTTAAAATGAAGAGGCTGGGTAAAATTATGATAGAATTCAATGACGCCATTTCTATCTGTTCTTGTTTTTTAATAATTTCTAATAATGTATTATTTTCCCAACTGCATGTAGAAAAATTAACATTTTTAAATTGAGTTCCAAATACTATCCCCCCTTGCCTCTTCTCCACACTCCTTGAGACAGTAAGCAATTTGATATAGTATATACATGTGCAATCATGCAAAACATATTTCCGTATTAGTCAGGTTCTGAAAGAACATAGCACACAGGTCAAAAAAAATGAAAGAGAAAAAAATGAAGTGAAAACAATATGTTTCAGTGGGCATTCAGACTTCATCAGTTCTTTCTCTGGAGGTGGATAGCATTTTTCATCATGAGTCCTTTGGAATGGTTTGGAGTCATTGTATTACTTATAATAGCTGAGGCATTCACAGTTGATGAATATTACTGTTGGTATACATAGTGTTCTATTGTTTCTGCTTACTTTACTCTGCATCAGTTCATATAAGTCTTTCCAGATTTTTTTGAAATCATCATTTCTTATAGCATAATAATATTCCATTACAATCATATGCCACAACTTGATCAGTCATTCCCCAATTGATGGACATCTCCTCAATTTCCAATTCTTTGTCACCACAAAAAGAGCTGATATATATACACATACACATGCATACACACACACACACACAGACACACACACACACACACATATACATATATATATAGGTCCTTCTGCTGTTTTAAAAAAAATCTCTTTAGGATATAGACCTAGTAGTGGTATTTCTGGGTCAAGTGATATTCACAGTTTTATAGCCCTTTGGGCATAGTTACAAGTTGTTCTCCAGAATGGTTGGATAAGTTCACAATTCCGCCAAAAGTGTATTAATGTCCCAACTTTCCCACATCCCCTCCAACATTTATCCTTGTCCTTTTTTGTTAAGTAATCAGTATGAAGTGATACCTCAGAGTTGTTTTAATTTGTATTTCTGTAATTAGTAGTGATTTAGAGCATTTTTATATGACCATAGAAAGCTTTGATTTCTTCATATGACAATTGCCTATTCATATCTTTTTTCCCATTCATCAAATGGTGATTGACTTCTATTTCTATAAATTTCACACAGTTCTCTACATATTTGAGAAATGGGGCCTTGATCAGAGATAGTTGCTTTAATTTCCCATACCCCAACAGATTTCTGCTTTGCTTCTGATCTTGGCTGCATTGGTTTTGTTTATGCAAAAAACCAAACAACTTTTTTTTAATTTAATAGTATCCATTTCACATTTTTCTCATTCCTACCTGTTCTATTTTTTTAACCAGAGAAATAATTTTATTTTTAGTTAGAAATGTTAACTATAGGTATGATACATAAGAATAGGGAGACTTGTTGATACCAAGTGCATTCTGTATCATGGTATTTGAAAAGATTTCAATCATTTACAACAAAATAAATACAACAAAAGGTCTCTATCCTTATAACTTACTTAATTTTAAAACAGGGTATTATTGTTTTTAGCAATGTTCTCTTTTGTTCTGATTGTTGCCATAGTCAGGGGTCTTTGGGACTGATTCTTTCCCATCAGCATGATTATATCTCTTTGAAAGTATTTGAGACAGTTGTGTATTTCCTAGTAAGAACAACAATATGGAAAGAGGCCTTTAAGAAAATGTATATAAAGAGGACTTTGATCATTTTGACATAATATTTCAAGAAAGTATAAAGGAAAATTCCCCTTATATCTTAGTTCCAGGGAACAAAAAAGAAATTGAAAGACTTCACTGATCACCTCTTGAAAGAGATCCAAAATAAAAACTCCCAGGAATAGTATAGCCAAATTCCAGAGCTCCCAGGGCAAGGAGAAAATATGTTACAAGTATTGAGAAAGAAATAATTCATATATCATGGAGCCACAGTCAAAATCACACAAGATGTAGTAGCTCATGTTACAAGAGGAAATGGATTGGAATATGAAATTCTGGAAGGCAAATGAGTTAGGATTCCAACCAAGAATCAACTGTGTAGCAAAATTTAACATAATCCTTCAGGAAAAAATGGACATTTAATGAAAGAGAGGATTTCCAGCTCTCTGGAGGGAGAAAAAAAAACAGAGCTAATTATAAAATTTGATTTTCAAACATAAGGCTCAAGAGAAGCATAAAAAGGTAAATACAAATAAAAAGTCATAGGACACTCAATAAGGTTAAACTGTTCCCATTCCACCATGGGAAGATAATGCATATAACTCTTAAGATCTTTATCATTATTAGGAAAGATAAAAGGAGTCTACATAGAGAGCATGGATGTGAGTTGAATATTTTGTGATGATCTCAAATAAATGAAGGGATGAGAAAGGAGGATGAATTGGGAGAAGGGAGAAGGAAGAGATAGGAGGTGGAGTGGAGAAAAATATCTCACATAAAAGAATCGCATGAGGAAGAGCATTTACAGTGGATAGGGAAATTGGATAATGGGGTGGCAGGCAATGCTTTAAGTTCCCTCTTAAAGGAAGTGATTCAAAAAGGGAAGAATACACACACACACACACACACACACTCAGTTGAGTATAGAAATCTGTCTTACCAAACAGGGAAATTGGAGAGGAAGAAGATAAGACATATGAAAGGAACAATAAATGGGAAGGTAGATTAATGAAGGGAGTGGTCAGAAGCAACAGACTTTTTGGAGTGATAGGATAAAAAGAAAGAGAGAAGAATCTGAAGAAAATGGGATGGGGGAAATTCATTTTTAGCAATTATAAATGTGAATGTGAATAAAATGAGCTCACCCACAAAATGGAAGTGGATAGCTAAATAGAATAGAAACTAGAATTCAACAATATGTTATTTATAAGAGACACATGAAACAGAAAAATAAACAAAGTTAAAATGAGGAGCTAGAGTAGAATGTACCATGCTTCAAATGAAGGGGGAGATGTTAGGGGTAGCAATCATATTCTCATACAAAGCAAAACCAAAATTAGATAATTAAAAAGATAATTGAGGAAACTATATATTGCTAAAAATACCACAGACAATGAAGTAGTATAAAAATAGAGCAAGATTCTGTCATAAAGGGCTTCTCTCTCAAATACATAGGGAATTGATTCACATTTATTAAAAAAAGAAAGAAAAGAATATCAACAGGCAGTTTTCAGATGAAAATACTAAAGCTATCTATAGTTATGTGAAAAAAACTGTGCTATAAATCACTATTGCTTAAAGAAAAATAAATTAGCATGAAGTACTATCTCATATCTATCAGAAATGACCAATGCTATAGGGGGTGAAAGAAAATAGGTCATTAATGAACTGTTGGTGGAGTTGTAAACTAGTCCAATTAATTCTAGTGAACAATTTGAACTCTGCTCAAATGGCTATCAAATTGTGCAGATCCTTTGACCCAGCAATACCACTACTAGATCTGTACCTCAAAGAGATGAAAGGAAAAGGACTTCTATGTGCAAAAATATTTATAGCAGCTCTTTTTGTGGTGGCAAAGAATTGGCTATGCTCATCAACTGGGGAATGGATGAGCAAATTGTGCTATATGATCATGATAGAATACTATTATATTGTAGAAGAAATTACAAGGGGGATGGTTTCAGGGGAAAAAAAACAGCAAGACCTATATAAACTAATGCAAAGTGAAGTGAATAGAACCATGAAAATATTGTACAGAATAACAGCAATGTTATAATAATGATCAACTGTGAAAGATTTAACCTCTCTGATCAATGCAATGATCCACAGAAATTCCAAAAGACTCATGATGGAAATATGCTATCAATCTCAAGAGAAAGAACTGATGAACTTTGACCACACATTGAATGAGAACCGATGAACTCCAAGTGCACATTGAAGTGTAATTTTAAAAATATTTCTTATTTTTCTTGTTTATATAGCTGATATGAATTTTTGCATGCTTTCACATGTATAATCAATATAGTGCTCGCCTTTTTAGTGGGTGAGGGAAAAGGAAAAAGGAAGAAAATTAGGAACTTAAAATTTTAAAAAAGAATGCTAAAATAAATAAATAATACATCCAAAGAATTAAAAAAAGAATAATTTCCCCATCTTTGCATCCAATTAATCAGGTAAAAAATAAAAATAAGCACACATGATTTTTGAGGCATTGTACTAAGGACTTTCAATAAAAAGAAAGGTTAAAAGGTAAAGCAAAACAGTTTGTGCTCATAGGGAGCTTGCACTCTAAAGGAGGAGATAATATACAAATAACTAGATACATATATACAAAGTAAATTTTAAAAAAGGATTCTTCCTACAGAAGTCTTGGCTTTGAACAACTAAGTGAAAGAAGCCAGGAAAATTAAGAGGCAGAGGTGAGGACAATGAGTATTGTATGGGAAGTAAGGACAATGCAAAGCTTCCTTTATATGGATTATCTATTGTACCTTCCCTTTCTCCTTGGCTGATACTACTACCACTAAAGTTCACAGCAGTACCAATGACTGCCTAGATGGTGAAAGTAATACACACTGCAAGCAATCTTTCAGATCACTTTTAGTACATGGAGTGGCCTCAGTTGGTCACACTTTTTAGCCTGTTTGATTTTCATCATTTTATCTAAAATTATGTATTAACATACCTCTATACCTGGATCTTTGATCCTACACCACTAACATATCATATTCATATCAAAATCCATGACTTATGCAATTTTTGCCCCTGCCATTCCTTTAGTCCTTCAAAGATGATGTATCTAAAAGATACAGATATCCCTCTAGATTTTAGTATTCTAAAATGTAAGATTTGCACTCTCTCTTTATTCTTCACTTTTCTTTATGTGACTTGCCACCTGTTTTTTCTAATTATACATTTTCTTGGTAATATTTTATCTATCCCCACTTATGTATATGTCATCTTTGGTCAGAGACTACAGTTTATTTATGCCTACCAAGAATTTCATCCAGGTTTGAATCTTGAGAGTTTGCAGCATTCTGATTTGAAGACATTTACCTTAATGGGGAGAATATTGCTGTTAAAAAGATCTCTCTCTCTCTCTCTCTCTCTCTCTCTCTCTCTCTCTCTCTCTCCCCCTCTCTCTCTCAATAGAAGAGCTTTGGATTATTGAAAATGTTTTTTTTTTATTTAACCCAATTAAATTCAGTTCTTTTTCCTCTACCTAGTCTATTATGACTCTAATTCATTGTCATCTGAACCACTTGTCCATATTTGTACTAATTAACTAATTTAAAGGGCCTCCTATTCAACCATACATCATCATATTTGATATGAGGAATTTGACATCCATTTAACTGTTCTCTAAATGGATAGTTAGATTGAATCCTTATGAGTTTCAGTTGATTTCATTTGGTAGATGATACAATCAACTCAATATCAATTACAAACCAGTGCATCTTCAGGTTTCCAACATTTAGAAAACATTCATCTTCAATTTGAATTCTACTCTGGATATCCTCAAAGGCAATTATAAATGCCTTTGAATAACCTACATGTTTTTTTTTTTTGCTTTATTGGGGACAACAATTAGAGGAATCATCAACCAAACTACCTTAGTTGCACCTACCAAGAACCCTTTCATTCACATAGCATTTTACATGAGACAACTTGTTAGAAAAGAAACTTTAAAGGTATATCATTGTGTTCTATTGATATATTTTTCAGGGTAATCAACAAACAACAGAGCAGGATCTTATATCTCCAACCAGCCTGGTCGATTGTAAGCCTGTGAAGAAAATCTGCTATAGAAAATCTTCTGAAAAAAAGCCTGTCTATCCTAATCTCATATTTTTGTCAAGGATAACCCCTTCTCATAAATATTTCATAGAGGCAAAAAGGAAGAATATCAATGAGAAAGGAGTCACATCAATCATACCTACCATTGCGCTGATTTTTTTTATTTAAATAATATTTTCAGTTGTTTCTCACATTTTACTGATACCTCTCCTCTCTTATCTATCTGGAAAATCTATCTGGAAAAAATATCTATATATGTGATAATTCACTAATAATCTAGGTTATTACATATAGTTATACAGATTTGTGTGTTGCATAAAATATTATATTTGTAGTAAGAAGATTTGGTTCTAATCCCTGACTCATAATTTCTAGCTGTCTGGCCTTGCATAGGTCATAACTTCTCTTAATGTCATGTTTCTCCCTTACAAAATTCTTAAAATAGCATTAATGGGGATGCCTGACTGATCCATGGGGATGTTGCAAGAAAAGAAAATGTCATATGATACTAATGTGAGGAAAAAAAAGAAGGAAGTTCCTCAATATTTTCCAAATCCTGTCACCGCTTTACCCCATTTTTTTTATGTGTGTATTTAGTCTGAAACTGTTCCATGGACTTTCCCTTATATACCATTTCCACTTTCTCATATAGGACATCTAATACTCAGATTTGGAGTTCAACTGGAGGGTTGCACTGTCATCAAAGCCAAAAATTTAGTAGATACAGAAATACTGAAAATCTTTTTTTTTCATTTTACACCTTTTAGTGAACTTTGAATTTTATCTTAGGCTGAAGTGAGGGGCAATTAGGTGTACAGTAGATAAAGTACTGCCCTTGGAGTTAAAAAGATTTGAATTCAAATCTAGTCCTAGACACTAATTATATGTCTCACCCTGGGCAAGTCATTTAATGTATATCTCCCTCAGATTCCACAAGTATAAAATGGGAATAATAACATCTAACTCCCAGGTTTCTTGGAAGGATCAAATGAGATAATACATGTAAAGTGCCTAGCATAGTACCTGGTACAGAGTAAGTATTTAATCTGAAAGAAACACTGTGAAGTTCTTAAAGCATGCTCAGACATTAAAGATGCCAAGGTCATTCATAGCATCCTAGGTCATTGCTAGTTGTTTTGACTTTTGTCTTGCTACTGAATTTTGATGACTTTGAAAAAAAGTGAGGCTGATGATTTTGAGCAACTCTGCATCACACTTATGTGCAATTTATGAGCATGTCAAGGTATCACTTGTGATGTCATTAGTCCTCTTTGAAAATGAAGAATGATGATGATTTCCACTTCAGAGAGCCAAGATGGTAGAATAAAAAGATAGGTACTCTCACCCTTACCTATCAACCTCTGAAAGCCCAGAAAATATCACCCCAAGAAAAACCCTGGAAGAGCTGAACCAGAAGAAAGATGGGGATAAACAGTGCAGTAGTCAAGGTACCTTGAGGGATGAATGGGAAAGGTACCTCTTGCCCTGGGAGAAGGGGAGTAGTACAGAACAGGAGGTGTCCCAGCAAGCCAGTGGAAAGCCCCATTTTAGCACACCAGGAAGAGATCCTGAAACCCAGGTGTGGATCAGGCAAACACCAATACCTGGAGCTTTGAGGGCCTCAGTGGGGGTGGGAGAACTGGTGGAAACAAGCTCAGAAAACCACCAGGTGCCTTGGCATTCTACAGCAAACAAGTCTCCCAGTGCCTCAGCAAAATAAGGGGAGCAGCACTACAAAGGGCCCCATTCAGATGAACACCCTACAACATCCATCTGAAAGGGGCTGAAGAAAGCAAAATTAAAGGAAAAGCAGGCAAACTAGAGTTGCCCTGCAGGTACAGCCTTGCTGATTCCAGCCCAACAACAGGTAAGCTGGCAGAACCCTACAGCCTTCAATTGCTAACATCAGAGGCTCCAGCACACAAAACCAATGACCAAGACCTAGGTTCCCAACACAAGAAGCTTGGGTCAGTGCCCTCTGCCCCCTAGAGGGAGAGCTCAATCTCTTTAAAGGCCAAGGAATAATCAAACACCATGAGCAAAAAGAAATGTACCATAGATTCATATTATGAGAACAGTGAAGATCTAGACAGAAATTCTGAAGAGGCAACATTGTCAACAAACCCACATCTGGAACCTCAAAAGGGAATATGAACTGGTCTGAAGTCCAAAAAGCCTTCTTAGAAGAGCTCAAGAAGGATTTTAAATGTCAAATGAGAGAGATAGAAGAATCCTTAAAAAATGCAATTGGCCAATTAGAAAGAAAGTACACTGAAGAAAACAAGTCCCTAAAAAATACAATTAGCCAACTGGAAAAAAAAGTACACTGAAGAAAACAAATTGGTAAAAAATACAATTGGCCAAATGGGGAAGTAGGCACAAAATCTAATAAAAGAAAACAATTTGTTAAAAATTAGAATGAGGCAAATGGAAGCTAATGACTCTATGAAAGAGCAAGAATCAGTCAAACAAAAACTAAAAAATGAAAAAAATACATGAAAACATAAAATACTTCATTGGTAAAACAACTGACCTGGAAAATTGATCTAGGAGAGACAATTTAAAAATCATTGCTCTACCTGAAAATCACAATAAAAAAAAAAAAAACCTGGACAGTATCTTTCAGGAAATCATCAAGGAAAACTGCCCTGAGGTCCTAGAATCAGAGGCTAAAATAGCCCTAGAAAGAATCCACTGATCACCTCCTGAAAGTGATCCCAAATTGAAAATGCCAAGGAATATAGTAGTCAAATTCCAAAATTATCAGCTCAAATAGAAAATACTGCAAGCAGCCAGAAAGAAACAACTTAAATATCATGGAACCACAGTCAGGATTATAGAGGACCTTTCAACTTCTACTTTAAAAGACTGTAGGGTGTGGAACATGATATTCCATAAGGCAAAGGAGGGTGAATTACAACCAAGGACCAACTACCCAGAGTAAATGAGCATGATCTTTCAGGAGAGGAGATGAATGTTCAACTAAATAGGGTACTTTCAAACCTTCCTGATAAAAAGACCACAGCTCAACAGAAAATTTAATCTTCAAATGCAAGACTCAAGAGAGACATAAAAAGGTAAATGTGAGAGAAAGATACAATATGTTGTTAATAAAGGCAAACTATTTACATCCCTACAAGGGAAGAAGACACTTGTAACTCTTAAGAACTGTATTGTTATTACACCATGTTAAAGGAGTATACATAAAAGAGGTGAATATAAGTTGACTTTTATGTAATTATAAAAAAAATCTAATCAAATGGGTTAAATGAATCCAAGTAAGTGGATTAATATGATCTAAGAAAATGTTCTGAGAAAGGAGGAGGCAGACAAAGGTAAATTACATTACAGGAAAAGACACAAAAACTTGATAGAGCAGAGGGAAAGAAGGGAAGGAAATGAGCATTGTTTGAACCTTACTTTCATCAAATTTGGCTCAAGAAGGGAATAACACCATCAGTTAGGTATAGCAATCTAACTTGCCCTATAGGCTGTAGGAGGGAAAAGGGGAAAGAAAAGGGAGAGGGGATAGAAGGGAGGGAAGAAGCAGTAAAGGTAAAGGGGCAAAAAGGAAACAGGCTAATAGAAGGGAGGAGGGACTGAGGGAGGCAGTGGTCAAAAGCAAAACACTAGTGAGGAGGGAAAAAGAGACAGGAGAAAGAAGAGCATAAGTGGGGGTGGGGGGAAGGATGGAAAGAAAAACACAGATAGTAATCATAACTGTGAATGTGAATGGCATGAATGCTCCCATAAAACAAAAGCAGATAACAGAATGGATTAAAAACCATAATCCTACAATAAATTGTTTATAGGAAACACATTTGAAAAAGAGTGACACACACAGGGTAAAGGCAAAAGGCTGGAGCAGAATACATTATGCTTCAGCTAAAAAAAAAACAACAAAAAAACAGGGGTAACAATCCTGATCTCAGACAAAGCAAAAGCAAAAATTGATCTGATCAAAAGAGATAAGGAAGGAAACTACATCCTGCTAAAAGGCACCACAGACAATGAAGTAATATCATTGCTAAACCTATATGCACCAAATGGTATAGCATCCAAATACTTAGAGGAGAAGTTCAGGCAGTTACAGCAAGAAATAGACAGCAAAACTATACTAGTGGGGGACCTCAAGCTCACCCTCTCTGAACTAGATAAATCTAACCACAAAATAAACAATAAAGAAGTTGAGAAGGTAAATAGAACATTAGAAAAGATAGGGATGATCGACCTCTGGAGAAAACTGAATGGGGATAGAAAGGAATACACTTTTTTCTCAATGGTACATGGCACATACACAAAAATTAACCATGCACTAGGGCATAAAAACCTCACAATTGAATGCAGAAAGGCAGAAATATTAAATGCATGCTTTTCAGTTCATAGTGCAATAAAAATTATATGTAATAAAGGGCTATGGAAAGATAGACTAAAAATAATTGGAAACTAAATAATCTAATCCTGAAAAATGATTGGGTCAAACAACAAATCATAGAAACAATCAATAACTTCATTCAGGAGAATGACAATAATGAGACAACATACCAAAACCTGTGGAATTCAGCAAAAGCAGTTCTTAGGGGAAGTTTTATGTCTCTAAATGCTTACATGAATAAAATAGAAAAAGACAAGATCAATGAATTGGGCATACAACTAAAAAAAAAACTAGAAAAAGAACAAATTAAAAATCCTCAATTAAACACCAAAATAAAAATATTGAAAACCAAAGGAAAATTAAGAAAATTGAAATTAAGAAAGTTATTTAACTAATAAATAAAACTAGGACCTGGTTTTATGAAAAAAAAACAATAAAATAGATAAATCATTGGTTAATTTAATTAAAAAAAAAGAAAGAAGAAAACCAAATTACTACTATCAAGAATGCAAAGAGTGAATCTACCACCAAGGAAGAGGAAATTAAAACAATAATTAGGAACTTTTTTGCCCAACTGTATGTCAATAAATTTGACAATATCAATGAAATGGATACATATTTACAAAAATATAAATTGTCCAGATTAACAGAAGAGGAAGTAAAATACTTAAATAACCCCATCTCAGAAAAAGAAATTGAGCAAGCCATTGATGAACTCCCTAGGAAAAAAATCTGCAGGGCCAGATGGATTTACATGTGAATTCTACCAAACATTTAAAGAACAATTAATTCCATAACTACATAGACTATTTGGAAAAATAGGTGAAGAAGGAGTCTTACCAACTTCTTTTTATGATACAAATACAGTGCTGATACCTAAACCAGGAAGATTCAAAACAGAGAAAGATAATTATAGATGAATTTCTCTAATGAATATAGATGCAAAAAATATTAGCAAATAGATTGCAGCAAGTTATCACAAGAATAATACACTATGACCAGGTAGGATTTATACCAGAAATGCAGGGCTGGTTCAATATTAAGAAAACTATCAGCATAATTGAGCATATCAACACCAAAACTAACAGAAACCACATGATCATCTCAATAGATGTAGAAAAAGCTTTTGACAAAATACAACACCCATTCCTTTTAAAAACACTAGAGAGCATAGGAATAAATTTAGTCTTCTTTAAAATAATAAATAGCATCTAGCTAAAACCTTCAGCAAGCATCATATGTAATGGGGACAAGCTAGAAGCATTTTCAGTAAGATTGGGGATGAAACAAGGGTGTCCATTATCACCACTGTTGTTCAATATCATACTGGAAACATTAGCTTCAGCAATAGGAGAAGAAAAAGAAATTGGAGGTATTGGAATAGACAAAGAAACAAAGCTATCACTATTTGCAGATGACATGATGATATACTTAGAGAATCCTAGAGAATCAAGTAAAAAACTACTTGAAATAATAAACAACTTTAGCAAAGTTGCAGGATATAAAATAAACCCACATAAATCATTTGCTTTCCATATATATATATATATGTATATGTATATGTATATGTATGTATGTATATATATTGCCAACAAAGCCCAACAGAAAGAGATAGCAAGAGCAATTCCATTTAAACTTACTGTAGACATTATAAAATATTTACGAATCTACCTCCTGAAACAAACCCAGGAACTATATGAACACAATTACAAAACACTTTTCACACAAATAAAGTTATATCTAAATAACTGGAAAAACATCAGTTGCTCATGAGTAGGCCGAACTAACATAATAAAAATGACAATTCTACCCAAGCTAATTTACTTATTCAGTGCCATACCAATCAAACTACCAAAAATTATTTTATAAGGTTAGAAAAAATAATAATAGAATTCATTTGGAAGAACAAAAGGTCCAGAATATCAAGGGAACTAATGTAAAGAAATGCAGGGGAAGGTCGCCTAGCCATTCCAGATCTTAAGTTGTATTATAAAGCAGCTTCAAAACTTCATACAGTGGTGGATCAGTGGAATAGGTTAAGTATGCAACACACAGTAGTCAATGACTATAGTAATCTATTATTTGATAAACTCAAAGACCCAGTTTCTGGGATAAGAACCCAGCCTTTGAAAAAAAAACTGCTGGGAAAACTGAAAAAGAGTATGACAGAAACCATGCATTGATCAAAATCTCACACCATATACCAAAATAAAGTCAAAATGGGTTCATGATTTAGATATAAAGGCAGATACTGTAAGCAAACTGGGAGAGCAAGGAATAGTTTACCTATCAGATTTACGAAGAACAGAAGATTTCATGACCAAACAAGAGATAGAGATCATTATGAAAAGCGAAATGGATATCTTTGATTACATTAAATTGAAAACTTTTTTGCACAAAGTCAATTCAACTAAGATCAGAAGAAGGTAGAAGATTGGGAAAGTATTTTTTACAACCAGTGTCTCCGATGAGGGTGTCATTTCTAAAATATAGAGAGAATTAAGTCAAATTTATTAGAATACAAGTCGTTACCCAATTGATAAATGGTCAACGGATATGAACAGACAGTTCTCAGATGAAGAAATTAAAGCCATCTTTAGTAATATGAAAAAATGCTCTAAATCACTATTGATCAGAGAAATGAAAATCAAAACAACTCTGAGATGCCATATCACACCTATCAGATAGGCCAAGATGACAAAACAAGAAAATGATAAATGTTGGAGAAGATGTGGGAAAATTGGAACACTAATGCATTGTTGGTGGTGTTGTGAAATGATCCAACCATTTTAGAGAGCAATTTGGAACTATGCCCAAAGGGCTATAAAACTGAATACACTTTGACCCAGCAATAGCATTTCTAGGGCTATATCCCAAAGAGATCATACAAATGGGAAAAGGACTCACATTTACAAAAAATATTTATAGCAGCTCTTTTTGTGGTGACAAAAATTGCAAATTGAGAGGATGTCAATCAATTGGGGAATGACTGAACAAGTTGTGGTATGTGAATGTAATGGAATACTATTGTACTTTAATTTCCAGGATAGAAAATAGTGCTTGTGGTCTCATAGACCAGAGCACAGGCCAGGAGAGGAGTAAACACCTTGCCTTTGATCTTACCACCTTGGAAGTACTGAAAACATACAGGTCCCTAAAAACATCTCTGAAAACAGCTGCACAAAACCCCTGAACCTTGGGACAGTATACCCTCCACTCTGGAAGCAGACCCCTACCTTAACAATGAATTTAATAGTTAAGTAATTGGCTGGAAACATGAGCAAATCACACAAAAAAAGGCAGAATATAGAATCTTACTTTGGTTACAAGGAAGATTAAAACATAGAATCAGAAGAAGACAACACAGTCAAAGCTCCTATATCCAAAGCCCCCAAGAAAAACTGAATTGGCCTCAGGCAATGGAAGAGCTCAAAAAAGGATTTTGAAAAGCAAATAAGAGAAGTATAGGGAAATTTGGGAAGAGGAATGAGAGTGATTCACGAAAATCCTGAAAAACAAGTCAACAGCTTGCTAATGGAGATCCAAAAAAGGTTGAAGAAAATAATACCTTAAAAAGTAAACTAGACCAAATGGAAAAAGAGATCCAAAAAGCCAATAAGGAGAAGAATGCCTTCAATAGCAGAATTGGCCAAATGGAAAAGGAGGTCCAAAAGCTCACTGAAGAAAATAATTCCTTAAAAATTAGAATGGAGCAAATGGAACCTAGTGACTTTATGAGAAATTAAGAAATTATAAAACAAAACCAAAACAATGAGAAAATAGAAGACAATGTGAAATAC
The DNA here is from genome assembly GCF_900497805.2 of Vombatus ursinus. Taxonomy (NCBI): domain Eukaryota; kingdom Metazoa; phylum Chordata; class Mammalia; order Diprotodontia; family Vombatidae; genus Vombatus; species Vombatus ursinus. The sequence continues at coordinate 343,412 of NW_020954642.1, forward strand.
CTCATTGGAAAAAAAAAAACAATTGACCTGAAAAATAGATCCAGGAGAGATAACTTAAAAATTATTGGAATACCTGAAAGTCATGATAAAAAAAAAAAAGCCAAGTCATCATGTTCAAGAAATTATTAAGGAAACCTGCCCTGATATTCTGGAATGAGAGGGCAAAATAGAAATTGAAAGAATCCACCATGCACCTTCTGAAAGAGATCCCCAAAGGAAAATTCCTAGGAATATGGTGGCCAAATTCCAGAGTTCCCAGGTCAAGAAGAAAATATTGCAAGCAGCCAGAAAAACAATTCAAGTATTGTGGAAACACAATCAGTATAACCCAAGATTTAGCAGCTTCTACATTAAGGGACCAGAGGGCTTGGAATATAAAATTCTGGAGGTCAAAGAGGATAGGCTCACAACCAAGAATCACCTACCCAATAAAACTGAGTGTTATCAATAAGGGGAAAACAGTCATATTCAATAATGTAGAGAAATTTAATGCATTCTTGAGAAGACAGAGCTAAATAGAAAAAAAAATTGACTTTCAAATATAAGACTCAAGAGAAGCATGAAAAGGTATACAGGAAAGACAAATCGTAAGAGACTTAGTAAAGTAGTACTGTTTACATTCCTACATAGATGATATTTTGTAACTCATGAGATCTTTCTCATTATTAGGGTAGTAGTAGGAGGGAATATATATATATGTCTATATACGTATGTATATGTCTATATATGTCTATATATGTATGTATATGTATATATACATATATACACACACATACACATACACATATATATATATATACATATACACAGATGGCACAGATTGAGTGAATATGAATGAATGATATCTAAAATATAAAATTAAAGGGTGAGAGAGGAATGTGCTGGGAGAAGAAGAAAGGGAGATGTCGAATGGGGTAAATTATCTCACATAAATGAGGGAAGAAAAAAACTTTTACAATGGAGGGGAAGAGGAAGATGAGAAGGAATGAGTGAACTTTACTCTTATCAGATTTGGCTTAAGGAGGGAATAACATACATACCTAATTGGGTGTGGAAATCTATCCTACACTACAAGAAAGTAGAGGGGAAAGGAATAAGAGAGGGAGGGGTGATAGAAGGGAGGGGGTAATCAGAAACAGACACTTTCTAGAAGGAATAGGTCAAAAGAGAGAATAGAATAAATGGGGGCCAGGATAGAATAGATGGAAATATATTTAGTCTTTCACAACATGCCTATTGTGGAAGTGTTTTGCATGACTGCACATGTATATAACCTATGTCAAATTGCTTGCCTTCTCAATGAGGGTGAGTGGGGAGGGAGTAAGGGAGAGAATTCAGGACTCAAAGATTTAGAAATGAATGTTAAAAATTGTTTCTGCATGCAACTGGGAAATAAGATACACAGACAAAGGGGTATAGAAATCCATCTTTCCTTACAGGAAAATAGAAGGGGAAGGGGATAAGAGAAGGGGGCTGGTAATAGGAGGGGGAACAGATTGAATGAAGAAGGAATCAGAATGCAGGCCATTATGGGATGGGGGAAGGGGAGGGATGGGAAGAAAATTTGGAACTCAGAACCTTGTGGAAGTGAGTGTTGAAAACTAAAAAATAAATAAATTGAAAAAAAATTTAAAAAATAAAAAATAAAAAATCTACAAAATGAAGGATGAAAAACAATAGGAAAAGTCAAGGAAAGTCAAGGTGATGATGTTGCTATTCCCTGCCACAGTCAGACCTTACTAGATACACATCTGGAGTAACAGTATTCAATCCTGAAGACTCTATTTTAGGGAGTATATTGATGAAATAGGACACATTTAGAAGAGGTCAACTGCTATAGAATAATATGGGTCTTTGAATTCATGTCATATGAGAATCATTAGAAGAGATTGAAATACTTCAGACTGGAAAAGGCTGAGACGATATGATCTGTGTCTGTGATTATTTATATGGTTGTCATATAGAAGAATTCCATTTTATATATTTGTACAATGATGGCAGAACTAGGAATAATGGGTGGAAATTTAAGAGATAAATTCAGTTTTGATGTAAAGAAAAATATCCTAACAATATATCCAAAAATGAAATGTTCAGCCTCTGGAGTTAGTAGGTTTCATCTAAATAAATTTACTTAGGCAAAGGCTAGATGGCCATTTTCTCTGAATATTTTAACAGTATTATTATTATCATCATTATTGTTGTTGTTGCTTCTGGATTTGAATTGATGGCCATTGAGCTTCATTCCATCTCTGAAATACTATATGATTTAATATGTGTGTGAAATACTTTTGGGGTGATATATCTTTGTTACATCTCATGTCAACAATGGAAGCCTGTTTTCACTTTCATTGTTTCTTTTTTACTACTATTACTGCTATGTTTTGGTTTCATATTACCACTATTGCCAAATATATCCCTCTTCTATCCTCTTCTCTGAGTAGTATCCCTTTTTTATAAGAAAAAGAGAAAAAAATGTAGTTCAGCAAAACTAACACACATAACAAAGAAATTATATCACATGCTTGTAGTTCCCCACAAATGTAAAGGGAAGGAAGTCCACTTACTTGCCTGATCTTTGGGGAAAAAATATTTATTACAATTCCATAGCATGTAGTTTTTATTTTTACTTTCAATGTATATTCTCATATACTGTTTTACTGGTTCTGATTACTTCACAATATTCTTCTTGTTCAACACTTCTTATCAAAGTGACATGCCTTTACATTCAAAACTACCATTTGTTTACTTATGCCCAATTAATGGCCACCTCCAGTTTTCAATTCTTTGCTACTATAAACAGTGTTGCTATGAATACACAGTGAACTTGCCTCATCCTTCTCATGAGCTTCCTTTTCCCTCAATTCTATATTTCATAAATCTTTGATATAATTCTCTATTATTGCCTAAATAAGTTTCCAGTAAAACAATGGTCCTGCTCCTTCCCAAGGCTAACCCTTCTATATCAATGCTTCATCCCATTACAACCTGCCTTCTTCAAAAGATTAACTAACAATCCCCACACACAAAATCTTCTATTGCTTGATGTCTTCTTGTACTTTATTGCCAACTACAACTACGCAAGAGTCTTTCTAAATCCTTAAAAATCCCTCACCATGGCCCTACTTTCAACTCAAGTTTTTAACCTATATTTACAGTCCTTATCATATCCAAATTCCTACGAAAAAATCTACTTATTGACTTAATATTATTTTCTCTCACTGCTTCCAAACTGCTTTTGTTACATTCAGAAATTTTGGTAGGATTGTGTCATTGTTATTATTATTTTTTTAATGAAATTATTGATTGTTTCTATCATTTGTTCTTTTACCATCCATCCTTTTGAAAAAAAGTTAATTGGATTCCAGATTTTTTTTAATCTTTACTTTGAAGTTCCTTTATTGAATGTAATTTCTATTGCATTATGGCCAGTTTAAAAATGAATTTATCATTTCTGTTTTTCTGCATTTGTTTGTGAGATTTTTATGTCTTAATATATGAATTGTGCATGTGAAGACACCATGCCCAACTTGGAAATAGTCACATTAATTTTTTTCCCACTTAATATTCTCTAGAAAGCCATAATTTCTAATTTTTCTAATGATCAGTAAATACTGATACTCCTAACTATTGTTGTTCTTGGCTGCCATGTCTTTCTGCCTGTTGAGATAGTCAAGTATTTTCTTATTTATATTGTTTCTATGTTCTTGTGGTCTCTTCATTCTAGCAGTTGCTTTATGGCAACTAATCTTCTCTAAGAAATTAAGACAATGAGAATCTCTAATTTTATTTTACCTTTTGTCATTTTTTTCAGAACCAGAAGATTATATAAAAAGATGCCATGTAACATTTTATTTCATACATGCTGACATTTTTATTCTTTCTTCTAATGTAGTATTTATGAATATTTTTATCTAAATAGTCAATCATTTATTATACACAGATTATTCTGAAATGACTGCAATGAGATGGAAAAGAGCCTGGAAATTGCAGAGATGTCCATCAATTAGGGAATGGCTAAACAAGTTGCAGTATATGATTGTGATTGAATATTACTGTGCTATAAGAATTGATGAGTTCAATGATTTAAAAAAAACATGGAAAGACTTGAAGGAGATAATGATGAGTGAGATGAGCAGAACTAAAAAAACATTGTGTGTAGTAATAACAATATTGTTTTAAAATTACCTTGAATGGATATTATTTTGACTATTATAAATACTCAAATTAACTATAAAGGACATATAAAGAAAGACACTATCTGCATCCAAAGAAAGAACTGATAAATAGTAGTATGTACAGAATTTATATATATATATACACACACACACACACACACATACATACACATATATATGCATATACATACACATACATACACATACACACATATGTACATACCTATGTGCATGAGTGTGTGTCTAATGGTAGCCATCTCTAGGGTGGGGGGGAAAGAAATATATATGATAATTTTATTGCATATTTGAAAAGAATAATAAATTGTGCATAGTAAATTTGTAGTTTCAAGTGCAGTTGTGTTTTTTATAGTACTAGTACTATATTATGGAAATGCTTGTTTTATTCCATAAATAAAAATAAAATAAGTTTAAAAAAAAAGAACCTCTATGTACAAAAATATTTATAGCAGCTCCTTTTGTAGTGGCTAAGAACTGGAAATTGAGTAAATGTCCATCAATTAGTGAATGGCTGAACAAACTCTGGTGTATGACTGTAATTCAGTACTATTGTGCTATAAGAAATGATGAGCACAATGCTTTCAGAAAAACCCAGCAAGACTTATAGGTGAAGCCTTTCCCCAGTTCATTTAAATCTTTTTGCCTTCCTTCTGAGACAACCCATATTTTACCTTGTGTGTAACTTGTCTTTATATAGTTGTTTTTATGTTATCATTTCCATTTGACTATGAGATCCTTGGGAACAGGGACTATTTTTAACCTTTCTTGGTTAATTATTCCTAGCAATTAGCATAGTTTCTGGAAGATATCAGGGGCCTAATAAATGTCAGGTGGCTGATTGACTTACTGATTCACTCTGTAACCTTGTAGGGTTATTTGGGAAGCCATTCAATGATTTATAATGATGAGTTCTACCTCATTCTTGCCTCTCTTAGCACTGTCCTAGGATCTTTTTCTGCTTAATCCCAAATAAGGGCTATTTTACCACCTTTTATCCCAGATTTAAAAATTCCTTGTTACAACTCTGACTGCAAATACCTTTTTTCAGTTGCTTTCTGAAATTCTTTAATTCAAATTTCAGCAAATAGACTTGTCCATTCACACTACTACACAAACTGAGGAGGACAAATACATCATACATAATATGATTTCCTGTTAAGGAAGCAATCCAAAAAATATTTTTTTTTAAATTATGACAATGAACTGAAAATCCAGTGCAATATTCTTCAGCCCTATGATGGATTTAATGGGTTGTATCTGTCACTCAAAGTTTGGATTTTTCAACATATCCTAATGCTACACTATGATTAGCACTTGAACATAAAAGCTGGATAGGCTGCTTATGTTTCTCTGCATTTGATGTTAACCTTGTTAAAATATTGAGCAGAATGTTTACTCAAAGGGCTTGCTCTGTTTGTAATTGTTTTTTATCATAATAACCACACTTGTACAGTGCTGCTTGTAAAGTTCTTTACACATGTTATCACGTTTGAACTATTACAGATTCCAACCCAGATCTAAAACTTACTACTTCTTTGAATTTGGGCAAGTGACTCAATCTCATTTAATACTGTTTTTGCTCATCGGTAAAGTGAGTGTGTTGAATTAGATAAATGCTGAAGTGCCTTCTGGCCTGAAATTCTCTGAGGTCTGATCATAGAAACAGAGTATCCATTATGTCTATTTTAAGGTGAGGCAACTGAGATTGAGAGAGATGAAGTCTCTTGCCCAAATTCACAAAGACAGTAAGTGACGGGCAAAATTTGAATTCCAAGTTTTCTGATTCCCAAATCAGTGCTTTTTCTAATATATTCCATTTTTTCTTATCTCTTGTACTATTTGTTAAGGTGGCTCTGTGGTTACAATGGATGAAGGCCTGGGTTGAGTGAAGTTGGTCTGAATAAAAACTAGTTTAGCTTCAAGGATGCAAGGTTGATTAGAAATCTGATGACAAAAAAAAATCAATGATGCATTTTTGTCAGTACCCTACAAATTTGATCCTTGGTAGAGAATGTGGGTACATTGTGAGGACTGACTCCTCATTATTTGAGACAAGGGAAGTCTGATAATGGAAGGTTTCAATGAAGTCAGTGATTCATCAAGCTTTTATTTAGTACTTACTATATTCCTAGGTACTATGTGGCATGCTGAGAATAGAAAGAAAAAGAGGGAAGGGAAGTTGCTATGTCCTAAATTTTATTTTATTTTTTAAATTAATTTATTTATTTTTAGTTTTTAACATTCACTTCCACAAGATTTTGAGTTCTAAATTTTCTCCCCATCTCATCCTTCCCCCCACTCCAAGATGGTATGCATTGAGTACCCTTTCTCCTAATCTGCCCTACCTTCTATCTCCCCCTCCTTCTCTTATCCCCTTCCCCTTCAATTTTCCTGTAGGGCAGGATAGATTTCTGTAGCCTGTTTCTTGTATTTTTTATTTCCAGTTGCATGTGAAAACATTTTTTTTAAACATGTGTTTTTAAAACTTTGGGTTCCAAAATTTCTCCCTTCCTCCCTCCCCATTCAGCCTCATCGAAAAGGCAAACAGTTCAATATAGGTTATACATGTGCAGTTATGCAAAATACTTCCATAGTAGACATGCTGTGAGAAACTAACTCTATTTCCCTTAATCCTATCCTTCCCGGCCCCCATTTATTCTATTCTTTCTTTTGACCTTGTCCCTCCTCAGAAGTATTTGCTTCTGATTACCCCCTTTCCCAATCTGCCCTTTTCTCTATCATCCCTCTACTCTCTTGTCCCCTTCCCCCCTATTTTCCAGTAGGGTAAGACAGATTTCCACACTCAATTGAGTGTGAGTGTTACTCCCTCCTTAAGTCAAATTCTATGAGAATAAGATTCACTCATTCTGTCTCACCTTCCCCTGTTTCCCCTCCACTGTAAGAGCCTTTTCTTTTCTGTTGTTTTTTTTTGTGAGATAATTTTGTGAGATAACCTCTTTCTACCTCCCCCTATCTCCTTCTCCTAGTATAATCCTCTCTCAACCATAATTTTATTCTCCAGATATGACCCCCTCATCTATGTACCTTCTATCTACCTATCTATGTATCTATCTATGTATCTATGTATCTATGTATCTATGTATCTATCTATCTATCTATCTATCTATCTACATACATATAATTTTTCCCCTCCAACTACCCTAATACTGAGAAAGGTCTCATGAGTTACAAATATCATCTTTACATGCAGGAATGTAAACAGTTCAACCTTAATGAGTCTCTTATGATTTCTGTTTCCTGTTTAACTCTTCATGTTCCACTTAAGTCTTGTATTGGAAAGTCAAATTTTCTGTTCAACTCTGGTCTTTTCATCAAGAATGCCTGAAAGTCCTCTATTTCACTGAATATCCATTTTTTTTTCCTGGAGGATTATACTCAGTTTTGCTGGGTAGGTGATTCCTGGTTGTAATCCTATCCCCTTTGCCCTCTGGAATATTATATTCCATGTCCAGTGGTCCCTTAATGTAGAAGGTGCTAAATCTTGTGTTATCCTGATAGTGTTTCCACAATACTTGATTTGTTTCTTTCTGGTTGCTTGTAATATTTTCTCATTGAACTGGGAACTCTGGCATTTGGCTACAATATTCCTAGGAGTTTTCCTTTGGGGATCTCTTTCAGGAGGAGATTGGTGGACTCTTTCAATTTCTCTTTTGCCTTTTGGTTCTAAAATATCAGGGCAGTTTTCCTTGATAAGTTCTTGAAAGATGATGTCTAGGCTCTCTTTTTTTTTTTTGATCATAGCTTTCAGATAATCCAATATTTTTTTTAAATTCTCTCTCCTGGATCTATTTTCCAGGTCAGTTGATTTTCCAATGAGATATTTCACATTGTTTTCTAATTTTTCATTCTTTTGGATTTGTTTTACAGTGTCTTGATTTCTCATAAAGTCACTAGCTTCTAATTGCTCTATTCTAATTTTTTAAGGAAGTATTTTCTTCAGTAATCTTTTGGACTTCTTTTCCATTTGGCTAATTTTGCTTTTTAGGGCATTATTCTCCTCATTGGCTTTTTGGACTTATTTTGCCATTTAGGTTAGGCTATTTTTTAACATGTTATTTTCTTTAGTATTTTTTGGGGTCTCCTTTAGCAAGCTGTTGACTTGTTTTTCAAGATTTTCTTGCATCACTCTCATTTCTCTTTCTAGTTTTTCCTCTACTTCTCTTACTTGCTTCTCAAAGTCCCTTCTGAGCTCTTCCAAGGCCTGGGATTGATTCATATTTTTCTTGGAGGCTTTGGATGAGGAGCTTTGACTTTGTTGTCTTCTTCTGGTTGTGTGTTTTGATCTTCTTTGTCACCAAAGTAAGATAATATAGTCTGACTCTTTTTGCGCTGCTTACTCATGATCCCATCCAATAACTTGAGTTTTAAACTCTTTGTTAAGGTAAGAGTCTGCTTCCAATGTGGAGAATGTACTGTCCCAAGCTTTGGGGGTTTGTACAGCTGTTTTCAGAGATACTTCTAGGGAACTGTAAATTTTCAGTTCTTCCAAGGTGGTATGATAAGGGGTGAGGTGTTTCCTCTCCACTGCCACAAGAAGCTCCACCATGTCAGCACTCCTCCTCACCCTAAGACCACCCCTCAGAACTGTGACCCAGATACAAGCACAGGCAAAGCAAGAGATTCCTGCCTCAGCACTGGCAAAGAGATCCCTGCAATCCCCCTCAGATCAGCCACTTGATTCTCCCTCAGTCTGTGGGCCGGAATCTCAGGAAGCAGCCTCAGCCACGCTTGGAACTTGTGACTGAGACCTACCTTCTAACTCTCACCGCTGTCACAGACTTTTCCCATTGAAATTCTAATTTGTGTTTGGCGTTCATGGGTTGAGAAGTCTGGAAACCACTATAGCTGCCTGTGATTCAGTCCTCTGAGGCCGGCTCCAGGTTTGCTGCAGCCTGTGCACCCACGTCGAACTGCTCTCCTCTCTCCGCCCAGCACAACATACCTTTCCAATTAACCATCCAGGTTGTCTTGGGCTGGAAATCTGTTTCACTCCATCTTTTTGTGGATTCTGCTGCTTTAGAATTTGTTTAGAGTCATTTTTCACAGGTATTTGGAGGGGTTTGGGGGAGACCTCAAGCAAGTCACTGCTTTCACTCCGCCATCTTGGCCCTGCCCCCCCCATTCTAATTGTTAAGAAACTATTTTCTTCAGTAAGTTTTTGGCCAATTTTGCTTTTTGAGGCATTCTTCTCCTCCTTGGCTTTTTGGACCTCTTTTGCCATTTTGGGGTAGGCTAGTTTTTAAGGACTTATTTTTTCATTATTTTTGGGGTCTCCTTTGGCGAGCTGTTGACTTGTTTTTCATGATTTTCTTGCAACATTATCAGTTTTTCCTCTACTTCTCTTACTTGCTTCTTAAAATCCTTTTTGAGCTCTTCCATGCCCTGGGACTAATTCATATTTTTCTTGGAGGCTTTGGATGTAGGCATGCTTTGACTTTGTTGTCTTCTTCTGGTTGTATGTTTTGATTTTCTTTGTCACCAAAGTAAGATTCTGTGGTCTGACTCTTTTTGCTCTGCTTGCTCATGATCCCATCTAATTACTTGAATTATAAACTCTTTGTTAAGATAGGGGTCTGCTTCCAGGGTGAAGACTGTGCTGTATCAAGCTTCAGAGGTTTTGCGCAGGTGTTTTCAGAGATACTTCTAGGGACCTGTAAATTTTCAGTTCTTCCAAGGTGCTATGATCAAGAGCAAGGTGATTATTCTTTTCCTGGCCACAGGAAAAAGAATGACCACAAGCACTCTTTTCTGTTTTAGAACTGTGAGGAAGATTCTCTCTCCACAGCCACTACAACACCAGCACTCCTCTTGCCCAAGGACCATCACCCAGAACTGTGACCCAGATCCAAGCATGGACAAAGCAAGAGAATCCTGCACCAGCAGAGAGATCCCCGCAGTCCACCTCTGATCAGCCAGTCAATTTAAGATTCCCCCTCAGTCTGTGGGCCAGAAGCTTAGGAGGCAGCTGCCGGCCTGGGGCTTCACTCAGGTTCTGTGACTGGCACCCTATGCTTCTCTCTCACTAGAGACACAGACTTTTCCTACTGACCTTCTAAGTTATCTTTGGTGTTCATGGGTTGAGAAGTCTGAAAACCACCACAGCTGCCCATGATTCAGTCCTCTGAGGCCTGCTCCAGGTTCTCTGAGGCCTGTGTGCCCCTTGCTGAACTGTATTCCTCTCCCAGCCTGGTGCGATATACCTTTCTGATCAACCATACAGGTTGTCTTGGGCTGGAAATTTGTTTCACTCTGTCTTCTTGTGGGTTCTGCTCCTTTAGAATTTGTTTAGAGACATTTTTACAGGTATTTGGAGGGGTTTGGAGGGGGCTCAAGCAAGTCACTTCTCCATCATCTTGGCTTTGCAGACTGTCCTCAATTTTAATGGGGTAGATAATATTCAAACAACTGTGAATACATAAGATATTATAGAGTCAGGGTCTGGAAGATAACATAAACTACATATATTCCAAATCCCTTTACAGATGAGACACTGATACCAAGACCAAATAATTTGGACTAGGTCATAAAGATAGTATGCCACTAGAGGATCAAGGATTTGAATTATGTGAGAAGTAGCCAAAGACCAGCCCCCTCCCAAATGAGCCTTAGGCATAGTGGCTTCAGCTATTTTGTTGTGAGCTGAAGGACATTATTTCAGTAGCTTTTTCCTATAGGAGGAAGTTGCTGAAGCTGTGTCCTTCAGTGCTTCATTCTCACCTCTTATGAGAGCCAAAAGACTTAGTTACTGAAGGGGGAAGATCCCTAAGTCCTGGGAAAGTTCTCATTCCTCTCTAGTCTGATGAGAGGTTTTCTTTAATGTAAGTGAGATCAACTATGCTCAGATAATAAACTCCTTATCTATCTCTTGTAGTTAAGAATATACATTTTTCTCTAAGGAGCATAATAACATTTTATATATTATCTGCTGTTTATGAATAACCATCTTTCTTTTCTTTGTTTCACATGATGTTACTTTGAATAAACTGTCCTAAAAATCTATATATAAGGAGACTCATGTCATGATTGGGGTAGATTGTCATCTATATTGCAATCTCCCCTGGCTCACTGGAACAAACGGCTATTTGCTTCACTCTTAATTGACTACTTATTGCTATCATGAGACCCTGAATTCAAGAACCCAGATTGATCAGTGATGACCCACTTACATCCCTAAAACATTCTACTATAGAGATCAATCTCCTGACTAAAAGTCTGGCATTTTCTGCAGCACACCATTTTGCTTGTCCCAGTTCAAAATAAAGAATCATGCAAAGGAATGAGAACAAAGAAACAAAGTACATAGATCTACTCCCAAGATGCAAATTAAAGTGGCCTTCAGCAGAAGGAGATGGGACTAAATCAAACCCCTGTTCTACACATGGTCTACTCATGTCTGAGAAAGGGTTTGAAGGATAAAATAACAAGAGAGATGTATGAAAGTGGAGCTATAGCTAAAGAAATACAGGAGAGAATATGAAGGGTAGAGGTGACATCTCTATCATCACTCCTTTATAATAGAGCCCAGAGGTTCAAACTTTAGCTTTTTTTTTTGTGAGGTAAGTAGTTCTTTCATACAACCAGTGACAGACTATCTATATCTATACCTATATCTATATCCATATCTATATTGATATCGATATCTATATCTATATACTCCCCATAAGAAGAATCTGTTTTTTTTCCTCACCATAAGACAAATCTAATAGTTTCTAAAATAAAAAATAAAAAAATAAACGTATCTGTGCCTATTTTGCTTTACTTTTATTTTTTTTCCAGAAGGATTTTTTTCCTTCCAGGTGATAAACTCTTTCTAAACATGTGATAGCAATCCAGCTAAGTAGAGTCCATAGGCATTTGGGCTGTTCTTTGAATTCCCTCTGTATGGAGATAAATCCCTCTCTTTTGTCCCAAACAACTTAATTAGATTTTGACACTTCCAAGAACCTTTTGTTCTCATGTCAATGAAAGAAAGGAGGAAAAGCAAAAGAAAAAAAATGAATCATCTTTTATGGATCTACACTAAGTCTTCCTCCTCCATCTCAGTCCTTTATTTCAAATCCCTACTTTTGATATTTGACCAGAACATAGCAATCATTCAGACTTTGAGGAATCCCATATAGAAATCAGAGCTGGAAGAAGAATATCACAAGTATCTGCTGCAAACACCTCACTTTGTTGATGAGAAAACTGTGGCCCAGACTCTTTAAGTGAGCTTACTAAGATATGAAAAAGATAAGTTGTAGAGTTGGACTTTGAATCCAGGTCTTCTGACTGCAAATCAAATGGTCTTTCTACCCCACCATGTTGCCTTTCTACCTGTGGGATTCCTCATGTGAATATACATCTCTTGCACTCCTGGTTTTCATCATCTCCTGTGAGGGATTGTCTGATGTTGGCTATGTGCCACGTGGGGGTTGTGGCAAGATGGGGCAGGGACAAGATATTAGGAAGTAACCGGAGCTTACACTCCCGAGGCAGGGGGCTGTGCCATGTGGAGTTGTGCTGAACTGGGGTAGGAACAGGATACGGGGAAGTAGCCAGAGCATGTGCTCCTGAGGCAGGGGGCTGTGCCACGTGGGAGTGGGATGGCAGAGAACGAGCTCCCTTTGTCTAGTCCTCTCCCTAGGTGCAGCACTAACCCCAGCCATCCCCTTCTGGTATCTGATCCTACAACCAATCACTAGTAGGCGGGCTGAGGAGGAGGGGCTAGGAAGGTATATAAGGGGCGGTAGGGATCAGAGCCCGCTCTCTTGCTCCTGCTCTTGCTTTCCTGCTTGGCCTTGCTGTGATGGTCTCTGAATAAAGTTCGAGTGCTTGCACCTCCCGATCGGCTCATCTCTATGTTTATCCGGGTGGGCTCCGAGGACTGGTGAGTATGACCCTGGTAGCCTGCTCCTGTTAGAAGGACAATGCATGGCCCGACTGGCACAAGTGGCACCCAAAGTGGGGCTAGAGGAAATAGGCCAGGGGCCCCACTGATCAGCTGGTCTGGTCGCGGGAAGAGAGACGAGACCCGTAGCCAACAGGGTGAGGGAAGGAAGATGGGATAGACGTTTGTTAAGGTCCCAGATCGGGAGGTGCTAGGGAAAGAAGTATATAAAATAGTGAAAGAAGCGGAAATCAGTGGTGAGAAGAATCAGGGAGTGAGGCAGATGACACTGGAAACAGGAAATGGGAGAATAAGCAAGGGAAGAGAAAGGAAGAGCATAGCAAGGAAAGCTCCGCCTATCACTCAGAGGGGTGGCTCCCTCCCCCAGACTTCCCCTTAGAGGAGAACATTCCGTCCGCTCCTCCAGCTCCCTCTTATGGGGCCATGGCGGACACCCCAACCTGGCTAGGACAAATGCTCCAGACGGCAGTGGCAGACGGAGACATGGACGCCAAGGCATGGCTAGATGCCTGCCTGGTATTTGAATCCGATGGAGGGAGGACCAGGCCCTAGAATGGAAGAAATTTAAGGAGTTAAAAGCTGATCATTCTGTCATCTCACAACTGTTTTGGCCCCCATCTTGGCCAGTCCAAACGGATGCCACAACGATCAACGGGGTCGGAGGGGCGCAACAAGCATGGGTATCAGTAGAGGATCTGCCCTGGCAATTCGCGGATAAGCAAGGGACCATCCAACCCCTAGTGGTTGCTGGTTTGAGATACAATTTATGGGGAAGGGATATTTTGAAGGCTTGTGGGGCATCTGTTTATATACCACCCCCACAGGATTTTTAATTGGAGCCGTTGGGCAACAAGAAAAATTTTCTTGTATCAGACCCACCCCTCTAACATGGAGATCTAATAACCCAGTCTCGGTACCCCAATGGCCCCTCCCTGCAGAGAAAGCCCAGGCCTTATGTGATATAGTGCAGCACCAGTTACAGGTGGGGCACACTGAGCCCATGTCCAGCCCCTGAAACAGCCCAGTGTTTGTAATAAGAAAGAAATCAGGGAAATTTCGAATGTTAATAGATCTCAGGGCGGTTAACACCACCCTAGAGCCCATGGGAACCCTACAGCCTGGCCTTCCCTCTCCTAATTTAGTGCCTTCTGGATGGCCTGTGACAGTCATAGACATCCAAGATTGTTTTTTCTCTATCCCATTATCCCCAGAAGATAGAAAGAGATTTGCCTTTACCACACCCACTACCAATAATGCAGGACAAGATTTAAGATATCAGTGGAAGGTCCTGCCCCAAGGAATGTGCTGCAGCCCCACCTTATGCCAGGCTTATGTGGGGAGAGTGCTGGACCCTATCAGGGACAAATGGCCTAAAGCCACAATACTTCATTATATGGACGATATTTTCTTGGCCACTAGCACTGATGAGACACTAACAAGATTGGTAAAAGAAACCGTCTCTGCTCTTACTCATTATGGTCTGGTGGTGGCCCCTGATAAGGTCCAACAAAACTACCCACTCACATGCCTGGGCCTTCGTATGGAGGCTGTTTCTGTTAACAATCAAATTCCTGAACTACGGCTTGATAAGATAACCACCTTGAATCACTTCCAAAAGTTAGTGAGACAGATCCAATGGCTCCGGGCCATACGCCCATTCCTCCTGCTGTGATGCAGCCCTTGTATGATATCTTAAAAGGAAATTTAGATTTGAACTCCCCTCAGGCATGGACTCCTGCTGCTAAGGCAACAGTGTCCCAAATACTCTCACTTGCTGCCCAGGCTCAGACTGCCAGATGGGACCCCAAAGGTAGAATAGAGGTCTCCTTGGTCAATCAACAGAGTCCTTTTTGTGTTATACACCAAGGTCCCAAATTGTTAGAATTTGTATATGCAAAGAAGGCTCACAAGGTGCTGCCAGATTATTATGAGATGTTAGGGGAACTAGCCTTGGCTGCCGTATAAAGGGCTGTCCACTTGTCTGGGCAGTGACCTTTACTTTACTTACCTTTTGAACCCAGACAGCAAGAAGCCATTATGCAAACATATTGGTCTTGGGCACATTGTTCCCAATGGGCCGAGGTGAGTTCCCATTCCTCCTGCCTGCTCCTCCCTATGCTAGAGCAAGTAACCTTAGTACCCCCCAATGAAAAGTTATGGGAGAACCTGTTCAAGGCCCAAATGTTTTCACTGATGATACAAAAAACCAAAAGGCCTCTATTTATCATGAGGCCTCCAAGGAAATAATAGTATTAGAAACCCCCTATGACTCTACCCAGAAAAATGAGCTCTTTGCCATCCTCCATGCTTGCTGTAAATATACTGAGCCTATAAACATAATCTCTGATAGTCAATATGCAGTAAAGGTTCTTAGATGCATAGAGGACGCTGTCCTCCAACCTCATAATTCCACCATATCCTTTCTCCTGAATGAGCTACAGCAAATTTTGTTGCAGCGAAACAACCCCCTCTATATTCTCCATGTTTATTTTCATCAGTCCACCTCAGGAGGCATTTTTGAGGGCAATGATGTAGCGGATCGTGCTTTACAGTGCTCCCTACTGCCAGTCCTCACCCTTCCTGAACAAGCCCATGATTTTTTACACCTACCCATGAGCTCCCTGAGACACCTGTATGGTTTAACTCATGAACAGGCTCGACAAATTGTGAGGCAATGCCTGCGCTGTGTTCCTTTCCTCCCCCCTCCGCCCAGAAAGGGGATTAACCCACGCGGTCTTTTTCCCAATGACTTGTGGCAAATGGATGTTACTCACCTTGGCCGTGTCGCTATCCATGTCTGCATTGATACCTTTTCCAAATTTATGATGGCCACTGTATCTAGTAAGGAGAACACCCCATCAGTTATTAAGCATCTGTACCATTGCTTCGCCTCTGTGGGGATCCCTCACGTCATTAAAACTGACAACAGGCCTGCCTATTTATCTACACAAATGACTCCCTTCTTTACATCCTTTGGCATTAAGCATGTTACAGGGATCCCCTATAACCCCACAGGTCAGGCTATTGTTGAGTGAGCCCATTGTACCTTGAAAGCCACCCTCAGTAAACAAAAAGGGGGAGTAGGAGGTTGGGGTTCCGAGTGGTGGCCTACCCAAGCAGACGTGGATAAAGCTTTACATACATGCAATTTTCTCTGTCTAGATAGAGACACGGGCCTATCCCCCAGCATGCTACAGCTAATAACACCACCCACTTGCAACTCAACTGGCCCCTTAAAAACAGCATTACATGCACCATCCCTTAACCAGAAAGTCCTCTGGAAGGACGATGAGGGAAACTGGCAAGGCCCATCCGTAGCGTTGTGGAGAGGACCGGGGTATTTATGTCTTACAGATACTGATGGCCGGAGCCGCTGAGTACCAGAAAGAAGAACAAAAAGAGTTGAAGAAGCCCTGGGAGAGACAACAAGGACGGGAGAAGAAGCACAGTCAACAGAAAATTCAGAGAGAGCAGAAAGAAAAGACAGTTAGGATGACTAAACTAAATAAACTGTTTTCACTTTTTTGCGCAATCGGGACTTTGCCACAGGTTGCGTCAGCTCCAGTGCCCTGGGCACCCCTGTCCAAGGCCACACTGCAGCAACAGGAGAAGGCGGGAGTGGAGAGATGGATCCTGGTAGAAGGTGCTCAAAGACAAATCCTGACGTGGAAAGAGGCTACTCCTGAGATCATCTTACAGGGCAGCTGGACCCTGAACTCCACATTGTACCTCCTCGGCATTCGCCACCTTACACTGACAAAAGCTAAGACCCCTGCCAATTGGTTCCCCAGTACTGAAGATGCCAGGTGGGAGGAGATAGGTAAAGCAATCAATTATCATCGACACAAGAGAGAATGGCTGGGGACACTTGCATTGGCGGCATCCATCTTCGAGGAGCTCCAGATACAGGACTTATATAGCGGACAGCAATTGCTTGCCTCACAGGAGCTGGCCAATAAATTCGCCCATGCCCTCCAAGTGCAGGCTGATATTGATCAGTAGCTGGAGGAGCAGATTCAAAAAGTAGCATTGGCTACCCAGGACACTGGGAATAAACTTATGTGGCTGGAATTGAGACAGAAGTTGGCATGCGATGGCCGATATTGATCCATTTGTGTAACACCCTTAAACCATAACGCCACTTGCGACGCCCTTTCACAAAGCATAAATGACACTCTCCCTTTCTTTTCTATTTGGTGTAATGATACCTGTACCCTTTCCCAGATCCAAGCTACAAATCTTTCCTCTGAACTCCAGGCTTTGCAGGTGTTAATTAGACTGGCATGGAACATATCTGACACTTGGCACCAGCACGAGACTGATGATATTGTTCATCACCTTAGCGATTGGATTAAGCATACCTCTTTCCCCATCCCCTCCCTTATAACCCATTGGGCATTTATAGCTCTTTTTGCATTTATACTGTTATTGTTACTACCCGCTATATTAGGGTGTTTCCTTAGGATTGTTAGAGGTTCATTAGAGGCACTCAAAACCGAGGCCCTAGTCTTGAGACCCCGTCTCCACCCCCTTGATTAAACAAAAAGGGGGAATTGTGAGGGATTGTCTGATGTTGGCTAAGTGCCATGTGAGGGTTGTGGCAAGATGGGGCAGGGACAAGATATTAGGAAGTAACCGGAGCTTACACTCCCGAGGCAGGGGGCTGTGCCATGTGGAGTTGTGCTGAACTGGGGTAGGAACAGGATACGGGGAAGTAGCCAGAGCATGTGCTCCTGAGGCAGGGGGCTGTGCCACGTGGGAGTGGGATGGCAGAGAACGAGCTCCCTTTGTCTAGTCCTCTCCCTAGGTGCAGTGCTAACCCCAGATGTCTCCTTCCAGTATCTGGGCCTAGCTTCCTTTGTCACGTCCTCTCCCTTTGTGCAGCGCTAACCCCAGACATCCCCTTCCGGTATCTGATCCTACAACCAATCACTAGTAGGCAGGCTGAGGAGGAGGGGCTAGGAAGGTATATAAGGGGCGGTAGGGATCAGAGCTCGCTTTCTTGCTCCTGCTCTTGCTTTCCTGCTTGGCCTTGCTGTGATGGTCTCTGAATAAAGTTTGAGTGCTTGCACCTCCTGATCGGCTCATCTCTATGTTTATCCGGGTGGGCTCCAAGGACTGGTGAGTATGACCCTGGTAGCCTGCTCCTGTTAGAAGGAGAGTGCATGGCCCGACCGGCACAATCTCCAGAATCTCATTATGCTGCAAGATCACATCAAATTTAAAACTCATACTTCTTTAGGATCCTTTGCCCTAGAAGCCTCTCTTACCCTCTGGTTGGAGAACTTGGAGGGTGGACATAAGAGCTTCTCCCAGAACCTAAGTTGAAAAAGTGTCCCAGAACATCCATCTCATCATTTCCCTAGCTGCACTCCTCTGGACATTATTATACCCCACCCACCCCCTTCTTAGTTACTTTTTATATTTTGCCTTCCCCCATCATATTATCAGCTCTTTGAGGGTAGGGATTGTCTTTTATCTTTCATTGTATCCCCAGCCCTTAGCAAAGTGTCTGGCACATGGTGGCTGCTTAATAAATGTTTATTAACTGAATGACTGACTTAACTCTGCCTTCACCATTAGTGTAGATGGTTGTTGTTCAGTGCTTTTATCTGTGTCCTACTCTTTGTGACCCCATTTGAGGTTTTATTGGCAAATATACTGGAGGAGATTGCTATTTCATATCCCAATTCATTTTACAGATGAGGAAATGGAGGCAAAGAGGGTTAAGTGACTTTTCTAGGAACATACAATAAGTAGCTGAGGTAAGCTTTGGGCTCCGATTTTTTTTTGGCGGGGCAAGGCAATGGGGTTAAGTGACTTGCCCAGTGTCACACAGCTAGTAAGTGTTATGTGTCTGAGGCTCGATTTGAACTCGGGTCCTCCTGAATTCAGGGCCAGAGCTCTATCCACTGTGCCACCTAGCTGCCCCCTGGACTCAGATCTTCCTGACTCCAGGTCTAGTGCTCCATCCACTGTGCCACCTAGCTTTTTCCTTACTGCCACTGTGGGACAATTACATATAAGTTACAACCTGTTGACTCACTTTCTTTTAAGTCATTTAAAATACTTGCATAGAATCACAAATTTCAAGTTCCAACCAAGAACATGATGATTATATTTAATTTTTGGCTTGTTTCTAATCATTGTTTATTTTCAACAATCACATGTGACTTTAACCCAGTGACATACCGGGTAGAAAACTTGGTTTGGAGTCAGGAATACCTGAGTTCAAGTGTTACTTCCAACTACCTGTATAATCCTGGGCAAATACTTTAACCTCTCTTGGCATCAGATTAATTATCTGTAAAATGATAGATTAGTATTCAATGGCCTCTGAAGTCCCTTTTAGCTGTAAATCTGTGTTCTATAATCCCTTTGCCTGGTATAACCAGTGTTGAGTGTGCATAAATTATTTTCTTTTCTCACTGCATGAAATAGATCTTTACTAGGCTACTAACTCAGAAAAATACTATGCTATTTTGTGTGGGCCTGACTGCCATTTGGAGAAGCGTAAGTACTTTAGTCTTTGTTGCTCATGAAGATAAACAAATGCCTTGCTTTGGCTACCTCACTCAGGCATTAGTGCTGCTTGGATACAGCTGGTGATGTTGAGCTTGACTCAAACAGTACTGTCAGTGGGCTATTTTGTCACATTGATTTATAAATGCATTATCTGTAAAGAACAGCTCAACCTTTTAATAGGAACAAAGTTTGAGGACAACATCATTTCGACCATTTAGATTTTAACAAGAGGTCTTGGTGTTCTAATATTTCATAAGATAGAGATATGCTTTACTCCAAATCACAGTAATCTTCCAAAGTCAATAAGTTAGCCCTCAAATGGAGGTTGCAAATGGATATTTTTTTTTGTTTGGCATTTTATTTAAAATCTTAACTGCTTTATTTTTTTCTTAAGTCTTGAGAAGGAGGGGAAGAAAATAATATGGAAAAAATCATGAGAAGATGCTGGTTGACTGGCCATTGTGTATCAGACTATATCAGATTCAGTTATAATATTTCAAAAAAATCTGTGTTTCTATCCATATTTAAAGATATATATCTATATTTAAAGAATATACTGAAGAGGTGGCAGCATCAGTAGTCACAATGAAAAAAAGATCACCCATTAGTGACTAAACTTTTTATGACCAGCTTCTCTGTATTGTATTAGCATTTCAGTATTATTGTTTATTTTATAAAGACAAACATTGCCATACACTTTTTCTAAGCATATACATTGCAAAATACTCTTCTAGACAATGCTATTCAATCATTTCAGTCATGTCTTACTCTTTGTCACTCCATTTAGGGTTTTCATGGCAAAGATACTAGAGTGGTTTGCCATTTCCTTATCAAATACATTTAACAGATAAAGAAACAGAGGCAAACAGGGTCAAGTGACTGTCTTAGGGTCACATTGCTAGTAAGTGTCTGAGGTCAAATTTGAACTCAGGAAGATAAGCCTTCTAACTCCTGGCCCAGCACTCTAACTATTGTACCACCTAGCTGTCATTTTCTAGACAATATGGAACCTAAAAATTGATATGCTATGGACTCTCCCAAAAAAGTAGTAGGAAAAACAATAAAAATACACCTAATTAATTCCACAAAACCCACATTTAAGGTCTTGATGATGGCTATTAATGCACAGTATCAGAGCATAATTTGTTGTTGTTCAGTCCTGTGTGATCCTTCTTACGGTTTTCATGGAAAAGATACTGAAGTGGATTTGAACTCTGGAAGATGAGTCTTATTGACTCCAGGCCTGGCACTTTATTTCCTGTGCCACCTAGCTGCCCCAAGAGTGTAAGTACATAAAAAGCTATAAAACAAAGTATTTTGTAAAGTCTTGGAAGAAAAACTCTTTACTGCCTAGATGCATTAAGAAAGGTTTTCGGCAGGAATAGGGTTCTGAGTTAGACTTTAAAGGCAGGTAGGAAATATGAGTCGGGAGCTAGGTGGCAGAGTGGATAAAGCATTGGGTTTGGAATCAGGAAGACTCATCTCTGTGAATTCAAATCCAGCCTCAGACACTTAACTATTTATGTGACCCAGGGCAAGTCACATCCTGTTTACCTCAGTTTCCTCATCTGTAAAATAAGCTGGAAAAGGAAATAGCAAGCCACTCTAGTACATCTTTCAAAAAAACACCCAATAGGATCATGAAGAATCAGATAGAACTGAAACTAAGAAACAATAACAACAAAAACAATGAAGTAAATATTAGTAGGAAACTCTGGCTTTGTCTGTCCTTGATGATATTTTAACTAACAAATGCTGTCTTAGAGCAAATTCCTTACTTCGTCCCATTCTTATTAAGGTCCTGATTACTGGCAGATACTTTTAAAGGTGAAGAACATCAAAATTAATCATACTTTCTTCATTCTAGCTCCAGTCAATATGGTAATTAATCCCAATAAATCACAGATTTTGGTGATGTCTTCCTATCATAGACACTAATCTAGACCCTTTTGATTCAATACTGTTCACTCCAAGAAAAGAAATGGATCTTTTTTCATTTAATTATTTCAAACAACTCTATTTCTTTTTTAAAATTAATTTATTTATTTTTACTTTTCAATATTCAGTTCCATAAGGTTTCGAGTTCAAATTTTCTACCCATCTCATCCTTCTACCCACCCCCAAAATAGCATGCATTCTGAGTACCTCTTCTCCTAATCTGCCCTCCCTTCTATCTCTCCCCCCTTCTCATATCCCCTTCCCCTTCACTTATCCTATAGGGCAGGATAGATTTCTATACCCCTTTCCTATGTATTTTATTTACCAGTTACATGTGAAAACATTTTTTTTAACTTTTGTTTTTAAAATTTAGGGTTTCAAATTTTCTCCCTTCCTCCCTCCTCACCCACCCTCATTGAGAAGGCAAGCAACTCGATACAGGTTTTACATGTGTAATCATGCAAAACACTTCCATAGTAGTCATGTTGTGAAAAACTAAGGATATTTCCCTTCATCCTATCCCGCCCCCAATTTATTCTATTTTCTCTTTCAACTCTGTCTCTTTTTAGAAGTGTTTGCTTCTGATTACCCCCTCCCCCAATCTGCCTTCCCCTCTATCATCCTCCTGCTGTCTTATCCCCTTCCCTCCCTATTTTCCTGTATGGTAAGATAAATTTCCATACCCTCTCTCACCCCCTAATTTTATTCTTCAGATATCACCCCTTCATCTTCAACTTACCCAGTACCCTCTATCTATCTATCTATCTATCTATCTATCTATCTATCTATCTATCT
>NW_020954642.1:365783-379147 GCF_900497805.2 Vombatus ursinus
TCTATCTATCTATCTATCTATCTATCTATCTATCTATCTATCTATCTATCTATCTATCTATCTATCTATCTATCTGTCTGTCTGTCTGTCTGTCTATCTGTCTGTCTGTCTGTCTGTCTATCTATCTATCTATCTATCTATCTATCTATCTATGCATACATGTAATTTTTTTCCTCTCCAACTACTTTAATATTGGAAAAGGACTCATGAGTTACAAATATCATCTTTCCATGCAGAATGTAAACAGTTCAATGTTAATAAGTCTATTATGATTTCTCTTTCCTGTTTAATCTCTTCAAGTTTCTCTTGAGTCTTGTATCTGAAAATCAAATTTTCTATTCAGCTCTGGTCTTTTCTCAAGAATGCTTGAAAGTCCTCTATTTCACTGAATAGCCATTTTTTCCTCTGAACAATTATGCTTAGTTTTTCTGAGTAGGTGATTCTGAGTTGTAATCCTATCTCCTTTGCCCTCAAGAATACTCTATTCCAAGCCCTCCAGTCCCTTAATGTAGAAGCTGCTAAATCCTGTGTTATCCTGCTCGTGCTTCCACAGTATTAGAATTGTTCCTTTCTGGCTACTTGCAATATTTTCTCTTTGACCTGCAAACTCTGGAATTTGGCCCCAATATTCCTAGGAGTTTTCCTTTGGGGATCTCTTTCAGGAGAAGATCAGTGGATTCTTTCAATTTCTCTTTTGCCCTCTGGTTCTAAAATATCAGGGCAGTTTTTCTTGATAAGTTCTTGAAAAATGATGTCTAGGCTCTTTTTTTGATCATGGCTTTCAGAGAGTCCAATAATTTTTAAATTGTCTCTCCTGGAACTATTTTACAAGTCAGTTGTTTTTCTAATGAGACATTTCACATTGTTTTCTATTTTTTTATTCTTCTAGATTTGTTTTACAGTTTCTTGATTTATGATAATGTCATTAGCTTCCAATTGCTCCATTCTAATTGTTAAGGAAATATTTTCTTCAGTAAGCTTTTGGACTTCCTTTTCCATTTGGCCAATTTTGCTTTTTAAGGCATTCTTCACCTCCTTGGCCTTTTGGACCTCTTTTGCCATTTGAGTTAGGCTATTTTAAGGTGTTTTTTTTCAGGATTTTTTGGGGTCTCTTTTAACAAGCTATTGACTTTTTTTTCATGATTTGCTTGCATCATTCCCAGTTTTTCCTCTACTTCTCTTATTTGCTTCTTAAAATCTTTTTTCAGCTCTTCCAAGGCCTGGGACTGATTCATATTTTTCTTGGAGGCTTTGAATGTAGGAGCTTTGACTTTATTGTCTCCTTCTGGTTGTATGTTTTGATTTTCCTTGTCTCCAAAGTAAGATTCTATGGTCTGACTTTTTTGTGTGCTGCTTACTCATGATCCCAGCCAATTACTTGAGTTATACACTCTTTGTTAAGGTAGGGGTCTGCTTCCAAAGTGGAGAATGTACTGTCCCAAGCTTCAAGGCTTTTGTTCAGCTGTTTTCAGAAATACTTCTAGGGACCTGTAAATTTTCAGTTCTTCCAAGGTGCTATGATCAAGGGTGAGGTGTTTACTCCTTTCCTGGCCATACTCTGGTCTATGAGTGACCACAAGCACTCTTTTCTGTCTTGGAACTGTGAGGAGAATTCTTTCTCCACAGCCACTACAAGCTCCACCACACCAGACTTCCTCCTTACCCCAGAACCACCACCCAGAACTGTGACCCAGATCCAAACATGGTCAAAGCAAGAGAATCCTGTACCAGAAGAGAGATCCTTGCAATCCCCCTCTGATCAGCCACTTCATTCCAGATTCCCCCTCAGTCTGTGGGCCAGAAGCTCAAGAGGCAGCCACCCTGAGTCCCCTCTCAGGGACTGGGGCTGGGACCCCGCGCTTCTCTCTTACTGCAGACACAGAGTTCTCTTACTGACCTTCTAAGCTGTCTTTGGTGGGCATGGGTTGAGAAGTCTGTAAACTGCCACAGCTGCCTGTGATTCAGTCCTCTCAGGCCTTCTCCAGGTTTGCTAAGGCCTGCATGGCCCTTGTCAAACTGTGTTGCTCTACCAGCCTGGCGCGATGTACCTTTCAGATCAACTATCGAGATTATCTTGGGATGGAAATTTGTTTCACTC
The DNA here is from genome assembly GCF_900497805.2 of Vombatus ursinus. Taxonomy (NCBI): domain Eukaryota; kingdom Metazoa; phylum Chordata; class Mammalia; order Diprotodontia; family Vombatidae; genus Vombatus; species Vombatus ursinus. The sequence continues at coordinate 367,882 of NW_020954642.1, forward strand.
TGTCTTTTTGTGGGTTCTGCTGCTTTAGAATTTCTTTAGAGCAACTTTTTACAGGTATTTGGAGGGATTTGGGGGAGAACTCAAGCAAGTCACTGCTTTTACTCACTGTCTTGCCTCCGCCAAACAATTTTATTTCCAAACTGACTACCTCCATGAGCTGGACTCTCAATGTCAATTGGTTTTGCTTCTTCTTGGAGGTGAAACTGAGCAGATAAGGAAACATGAAAGAAATAGATAGATAGATAGATAGATAGATAGATAGATAGATAGATAGATAGACAGATAGATAGATAGATTATAGATATAAAGATATAACATTTCTTCTGTACAAAGCACATTATAAAGAGAGTAAATTGACACACAGATACCAACCAGAAGACTTTGCATGGGGGACTTGCACATCTTTATACATCTAGCAAATGATTTAGGAATTGAAATCAGACTTTTGTGATAAAAATCCTGGTACCCATTCCTCTACAAGCTGGGTCTGAGTAGCCAGATTAATTATTAACCGTTAATTTGGTAGCTGGGGTCAAATTTCTGAACTTTTTAATAAAATATTTATAGGATAAACTGAGTCATCCAATGTATAATATATGAGGAAATTAAGGCCCAAGTAAAAAGAAAATATTTTCTTTAGATCATATTACTAGAAAATAACAGATATGGAATTCAAATATATTTCTTTCTACTTAAATTTAATGTCATCCACTACACCATGATAAAAAAAATAAGGTGAATTCAAATGGGAAAGAATAAAAGAAATTGTGATTTTGAACAACCTAAGTCAAGAGCATAGAGTCAAAAAAGGAAATGAAAGTGCTATTTTGAACTTTTAAAAATGAGCTACTTGTTGACTCTGGACTCTGAATTTTAAATCACAAATAGCTAATCACTCTGGAAAATTGAAATTTTGATTTTTGTTCCTATAAATCCAGTTTAGATTTGGTTGAGATTTGTCCTGTATCTAAACCATGATGTGGTGTAATATGTTCTCCTATTAACTGTGGAATCAAATTAAAAAAAAAAAAAGATGTTGGAAAAATGCAGGGAAACCTGAGTTACAATCTGGTCTCAGAAATTTATTAGCTGTGTGATTTTAAACAAGTTATCTTATCTCTGTTTACTTCTGTTTCCTGATTTGTGAAGACAAAAATAATAATGTTACTCATCTACCAGGGTTGTTGTAAGGATCAAAACTATATAATGAATCCAGTGACTCGTATATGGTAAGCATTATTTAAAAGTTGAATACTATCATCATCAGTTCTTGAATTGAATGTAATAACATATTGGATTTAGATTTGATTATGTATAAAATGACAAAGGTGATAAAATTAAGGATTTTATATATGATAACTGGAAAATGTGTTAGATTGAATTGACATCATCTAACCGGAAATAAGTTTTGTTTAGTGCTTTAAATACATGATAACGTGTATGTTATCACTGTATTTCATTAAAATATTATATTGTGAAATCTGGGAAAGCATTGTATTTGAAATGTTGTTAGAAAAGCAACTTTTTTTTAAAATGTGGATGCTGTTAGATTGTGAACTGAACTGTTAAAAGAATTGATAAGAAGAGATATTTGAAAACTTAAATATTTAATGATGTGTATTTTGTTTTAAAAATAGATAATAATAACAATTATAATAAGTTCATTATAATAAAGAGTGAATTTTAATTTGAAAATTTTTGGCTATCACTTTAAAATTATGAAAATTGATAGGGTGGTTTAATGATGTAGCTTCAACACATTAATTTGAGCCAGCAATCAAGTATTCACTGTATGTCTGCAAAAGCAGAATATTACTTTTAATTTATTGGCACAGGATATTGAAATGTAACTCTTAAAGGAGCATGAGAAAATTAATATTTACATCCTAAGTTTGAATAATGAAATTTTGTGATTTGTGGGAAAAAAATCCTGGAAATATAATTTTGTTTTGAGTTTCGAGTACACTAACGGTTATCTGAATTACCATGATGCCAATACTAGAAAATGGCAATATGCTACTATCTGAGAATTGCTACATATGCATATCTGTCCTTGGGAATAGTTGAGGGGATGACCTTAGCATAGACTAAAGTAGGATCTTCTTGACTCAATTTTTCCATTATGCAATTTTCTTTTGATCAGAAAATTTTTCCACCTGGTTTATCTTGAGTTTGGCTTTTTGATAAACTGTGACTACAACATTGGCTGTTAGATATGATTTATGCCTAGAATCAAACAGAGCTAAGAGAGTTTTTAGGCTGTTGAGGTTTATGTCAGGTCAGTCTGTGCCTTGAGGCGATGGGTCTTGACATTCCTTTTCCTTTCATAGCAAATTTTGATAATCAGGGCAGGTGAGCAGTGGAAGTTTTGTAAGTACAATCTTTAATCTATTAATTAATAAAATGAGACTTGAACATCTCTGAGTTACTATAATAGGATGCATGTAGGAAAAACATTTGCAGTTTTAATCTGTATTTGTGATTAAATTATAAAATAGGGATGATATTCTCCTAAGTGGGAGAAATAGGAAAAAAAAAACGCAAATGTATACTCTAAAAGTTTTATAATTAAATTGAATAGTACATTTTGAGAAATCAACAGAATTAGACTGTTTTCTCTAAGAAAAATCTATAGGGGGCGGAGCTAAGATGGCACAGTAAAAGCAGTGACTTGCTTGAGCACTCCCCCAAACACCTCCAAATACCTACAAAAAAATGGCTCTAAACAAATTCTAAAGCAGCAGAACCCACAAGAAGACAGAATGAAATAAATTTCCAGCCCAAGACAACCTGGATGGTTGATAGAAAGGTATATTGTGCCAGGCAGAGAGAGGAGCACAGTGCAGCATGGGCGTGCAGGCCGCAGCGAATCTGGAGGAGCCTTCAGAGGGCTGAATGTGGTGGTTTCCAGACTTCTCAACCCATGAACACCACAGACAACTTGGAAAGTCGGTGGGAAAAGTCTGTGACTACAGTAAAAGAGAAGCTAGGTCTCAGCAGCAAATCCCAAGTGTGGCCAAAGACGGTGGCTGCCTCCTGAGCTTCTGGCCCACAGATGGAGCGGGAATCCAGTGGCTGATCAAGGGGGTACTGGAGTGCTGAGGCAGGAATCTCTTGCTTTGCCCATGCTTGGATCTGGGTCACAGTTCTGAGTGGCGGTCCTGGGGCGAGGAGGAGCACTGGTGTGGTGGAGCTTGTTGTGGCAGTGGAGAGGAAACACCTCACCCCTCATCATAGCACCTTAGAAGAACTGAAAATTTTCAGGTCCCTAGAAGTATCTCTGAAAACAGCTGTATACACCCCCAAAGCTTAGGACAATATGTTCTTCACATTGGAAACAGACTCTTACCTTAACAAAGAGTTTAAAACTCCAGTAATTGGCCTGGATCATGAGTAAGCAACACAAAAAGAGTCAGACTATATTATCTTACTTTTGTGACAAAGAAGATCAAAACACACAACCAGAAGAAGACAACAAAGTCAAAGTTCCTACATCCAAGCCTTCAAGAAAATTGGAAAGAAAAATGATAGTGATGCAAGAAAATCATGAAAAACAAGTCAACAGCTTGCTAAAGGAGACACAAAAAACTACTGAAGAAAATAACACCTTAAAAAATAGCCTAACCCAAATGGCAAAAGAGGTCCAAAAAGCCCATGAGGAGAAGAATGCCCTAAAAAGTAAAATTGGCCAAATGGAAAAGAAGTCCAAAAGATTACTGAAAAAAATACTTCCTTAAAAATTAGAATAGCGGGGCAGGTAGGGGGTGCAGTGGATAGAGCACCGGTCCTGAAGTCAGGAGGACCTGAGTTCAAATCTGGCCTCAGACCAAACACTTGACACTTACTAGCTGTGTGACCCTGGGCAAGTCACTTAACCCCAATTGCCTAAAAAAAAAATTAGAATAGAGCAATTGGAAGCTAGTGACTTTATGAGAAATCAAGACACTGTAAAACAAATCCAAAAGAATGAAAAATTAGAAAACAATGTGAAATATCTCATTGGAAAAACAACTGACCTGGAAAATAGATCCAGGAGAGAGAATTTAAAAATTATTGGACTATCTGAAAGCCATGATCAAAAAAAAAAGAGCCTAGACATCATCTTTCAAGAACTTATCAAGGAAAACTGCCCTGATATTTTAGAACCAGAGGGCAAAATAGAAATTGAAAGAATCCACCAATCTCCTCCTGAAAGAGATCCCCAAAGGAAAACTCCTAGGAATATTGTAGCCAAATGCCAGAGTTTCCAGGTCAAGGAGAAAATATTGCAAGCAGCCAGAAAGAAACAATTCAAGTATTGTGGAAACATAATCAGGATAACACAAGATTTAGCAGCTTCTACATTAAGGTACCGCAGGTCATGGAATATAATATTCTGGAGGGCAAAGGAGATAGGATTACAATCAAGAATCACCTACCCAGAAAAACTGAGTATAATCCATCAGGGGGAAAAAATGGCCATTCAGTGAAATAGAGGACTTTCAAGCATTCTTGATGAAAAGACCAGAGTTGAATAGAATATTTGACTTTCCAATAAAAGACTTAAGTGGAACATGAAGAGTTAAACAGGAAACAGAAATCATAAGAGACTTATTAAGGTTGAACTGTTTATATTCCTGCATGGAAAGGTGATATTTGTAACTCATGAGTCCTTTTCCAATATTAAAGTAGTTGGAGAGGAAAAAAATTACATGTATGCATAGATAGATAGATAGATAGATAGATAGATAGATAGATAGATAGATAGATAGACAGACAGATAGATAGATAGACAGATAGATAGATAGATAGAGGGCACAGGGTGAGTTGAAGTGAAGGGGTTATATCTGGAGAATAAAATTAAGGGGTGAGAGAGGATTATACTAGGAAAAGGAGAAACGGAGAGGTAGAATGGGGTAAATTATCTCACAAAAAAAACAGAAAAGAAAAGGCTTACAGTGGAGGGGAAATGAGGGAATGTGAGAGGGAATAAATGACCCTTATTCTCATAGGATTTGACTTAAGGAGAGAATAACACACACACTCAATTGAGTGTGGAAATATGTCTTACCCTGCAGGAAAATAGGGGGGGAAGGGGACAAGAGAGTAGGTGCATGACAGAGAGTAGGGCAGATTGGGAAAGGGGGTAATTAGAAGCAAATACTTCTGAGGAGGGACAGGGCCAAAAGAAAGAATAGAATAAATGAAGGGGCAGGATAGGATTATGGGAAATAGAGTTAGTTTCTCACAGCATATCTACTGTGGAAGTGTTTTGCATAACTGCACATGTGTAACCTATATTGAGTTGCTTGCCTTTTCAATGAGACTGGATGGGGAGGGAAGAAGGGAGAAATTTTGGAACCCAAAGTTTTAAAAGCACATGTTTAAAAAAAGTTTTCACATGCAACTGGGAAATAAGAAATACAAGAAATGGGGTACAGAAATCTATCCTGCCCTATGGGAAAATAGAAGGGGAAGGGGATAAGAGAAGGGGGGAAAGATAGAAGGGAAGACAGAGTAAGGGAAGGGATGTTCAGAATGCATGCCATGTTGAGGTAGGGGAAGTGGTGAGATGGGGTGAAAAATTTGGAACTCAAAATCTTGTGGAAGTAAATGTTGAAAACTAAAAAATAAAATAAAATAAAATAAAATAAAATAAAATTCAGAAAAAAAAGAAAAATTTATATATGTATGTAATTGGCTTCCAAATGTTTCTAACGGAAAATTCAGGGTTTCACTATGTTTTAGTAATGAATTCTCAAAATTAGATTAAGGATTTTCTATATAAAATTTCATCAAAATTGCGAAGAATGTAAAATTATTTTCTGATTTTAAAACATGTCTGATAATTTTAGAAGACAGAGGGTTCATTTTATAAGTTAAACTCTCAAATTTTTTTTAAGATTCTCATATCAGGTACAGGGTTTTGGTGAAGATAAAAACAGCAAGTGATACATAAAAAAACTAAAATTTTCTGAAGTCTCAGCTGGATTATGGACTCTGAATTGGATGTTTTTCTTGTACTTTTTTTGTTAATAGAATTAGCTGCATAAGGCTTGAACTGGTTTTTAACTCATAAACTAGTTATTGGAAAAGGAAACTTAAAAGAATGCACTAAATTACATTAAGTTTTATTTCAGGTAGATTTTAGCAGAAATACCTAGGAATCTCTATAAGTTATTTGGAACCAGAGAATCAAAGCCCCTTTCAGAGGTGTCCTGAGAATGATGCTTATTCCAGAACATCTATAAGGACCAAATAACTACATGTGACATCTGGGACTCAAGAAAAAAAAAAGTTATGATTAAAGGGACACTAGAACTGGGTTACTAGGATACAGGTAAATCTCCCCTCTCAAAATTAGTCCATTATGAGTCCTCTAAGTAGTTTGATCTGTAGCCTTACTTGCATTATTCTGATTATGAATATACAAAAAAACCTTATAAAAATGACTTCTATGGAGGAAGTTATGCCCCCTCCTCCAAGAATCAAAAAAGGAAGACTTATGGGAAGTAGCAAATTGAGTGAGCAACACTGACTTCATTTTGTGATTCAATTCTAGATATAGCTCACTTCCTTTTCTATTCAATTATGCATCTATTCCAATTTCTGTCTTGTGAGAAAAAAACATATTCAATTATAGAAATTGTAAAAAAAAAATGTTTTTGCATTGTTTGAACCTATCCCTGTTTGGCTGTGAAGCTCAAACCTCTGTTTCCTTACTCATTTCTTTCACCCACCACACATGAAAGCCCAACTCTTCCCCTCTTACTCCAGCAAATGTTTAAAATGAGCATGAGATTAACCAATGACCATTAAGTTCAAGAGAAACTTAAATAAGTCCCTTCGTCTAGTTTAAGAATGAACATAAAAAGAAGAAGATCTGTAGACACTGGGTAATGAGCTTTGCCAGAAGAGTCAGCACAAGAATGAATGAATAAACTGGGGGGGAAGGGGCAGGAAATGGCAAATTTTGCACAAGAAATGGAAGCCTTGAAAATTAGACAGAAAAACAGAAAGGCTTTGTTTCAATGAGATAGCAAGTAATAGTGGAACAAAATCATTTTATATATGTATGTGTATATATATATATATATACACATATATATACACACACATACATATATACATATATACACACACACATACATATACATATATATATATAAAATGCAGAAAAGATGTCTCCTATGATGATCTCTCCTGAAAAAGAAAATAGAGATAATCTAAGAATTGGTGGATCTGAGATCCATTGTAAAGGTAAAAATAACTAACTAACTAAATAAATAAATAAATAAATGAAACTCCAAATGCTGTACTTCAGGAATTTAAGGATAAAATTTGCTTAGCTCCATTAGAACATGAGGTCAAAATTAAAATATCTATATGTATATCTCTATCTATATCATGTATGGCTATATAGCTATATGTAGATAGATAGATAGATAGACAGACAGACAGACAGGCAGACAAAAGAAAATGGTGTAAGGAGGTAACACCACATGAACATTTCACATAAAACAGACAAAGGAGGTATTTTAAACAAATGTACACAAACACAAACACTGTACACTCTAAATATTAGAAGAAGAAATACATTAAACTCAATAATACATGGGCCAGGGAAAAATAACTTTGATGTTTTATATCACACCTACAAAGTTTGCAAAGATGACAAAAATAAAAATAGGTTGTGTAACAATTGACACACTAAGGTATTGTTGGTGGAACTGTAAATTGGTCCAACCATTGTAAAAATAAGATTTGCAGTTTGAAAGGAATAAGACTACAATTCCCATGCCCTTTGAGCCAGAGATTCCTCTTTTAGACATATATGACAAGGAGATAAAAAGGAGAAGCAAAGGGGATGTTAAAGAGAAAAGGGGGGAAGGATGTGGAATGGCTGCTGATATGTAATGCTATACATACATATATATGTATGTATGAATGTATGTTTGTATACACATACATACATACATATATGCATATGTGTGTATTGCACTTGACTGGAAATGACTGGAAACAAAGTAAACTTTCATCAGTTAGTGAATGGCTAAACAATTTGTGGCACATGAATGTAATGAAATGTTAATGTGCTATGAAAAACAACTGAAGCATACAAAGAGGAATAATGAGACTCAGATACACTGATGCAAAGTGTAGTAATCAGAACCAGGTAAACATTATGCACTATGTCTATTTAAGAATGTAACTGGAGGGCCAGATAGGTGGCACAGTGAATAGAGCACTGGCCCTGGAGTCAGGAGTTCAAATTCGGCCTCAGACATTTGACACTTACTAGCTGTGTGACCCTGGGCACTTAACCCCATTGCCTAGCCAAAAAAAAAACACAACTGGGAAAACAGAAAATAATCAAAACTAAATGTTTCAAAAATGCCAAATTTAGCTAAAAGGAAGATATATGGGAAGGTACCTCCTCCTCTTTCCTTAGAAAGGGAGGAAATGATGGATATGTTACTCTGTATATAATATCAGAGTGTTTGATATGTTGGTTAGTTTTATTGAACTGTTTACCCATCTTTTTAGTCTTGATTTTAAGATATTTCTCTTTGGAAAAATTATGGAATTTTGGAAAATATACTTGATACAACCAACTAAATCATATTATTAAAAAATCTACATTCCAAGTTCCCTTCCAGCTTTAACATGCTACTACAGATTTGAAGCCTTCATGAATTAGTGATATTCTGAAGATTGTGACGTTAGCTTATCATGGTACCTTGCACACAGTAGGAACTTAAGCAATGTTGATCAAATTGAATTCAATAAATTATTGAAAGTCTATTATCAGTACTATTAGGTCAAAAAGAATAATCTGTAAAAATATCTAATTTAACTGCTTGTATTAAACCCATGACAGACCATGTTTTTATTAAATCATAATATGCTGAAATTATATTAAGGAAAATATATGTATTTGAATTGATTAATTATATGAATAGCATTTTCTCCCAATTATCAGTTGGAAGATGATTGAATCTCATATTTTCATAGAATTTATTTTTAAACTGCCAGTTTTTCTTATATATTCTTTGTCATATGAGTTGCAATAATTCATCACAGAGAATATAAAGTCAAAAGACTGGGTTGAAATGAGCAAGAGTAGTGCAATGTCTTTCCTATCCCCAGGGCAATGGACACAAATTATGTAATATAAAGGATTGAACTTAGATAGATGTGGTCATTGACATAGTTCATTATCTAATGACTTTCAACCACCACAGAATTTCCTTGTACACCTCACTTTTTTTTTCTAGAGTGCTAAAAATTTAGGCCAACACAATCTTTTCTCTCTTACAACAATGATTTGATAAAGTTTCTCCCAAGGCCTTCTCCTTAGATACAAAGATGTCAAGATTGTTACTGTAGATCCACAATGTGGGTTCAGTATCTTTTATTCCAAATCAAACATGCTCTTACACTAGTGTCATTGTAATATATGAAATTCAACTATCTGCCAGTCAACAAATGACTTGAAATATCATAGTCTGATTTGGTACAATGGACAAGGCCCTGTCAGGAGACCTGGGTTTAATTTCTGCTATTACTATTATATTAGCCATGTGACTTTCAATAAGTCACAAAGCCAATGAAGCCTTTATACATTTATCTTTAAAATAAGGGAGAACACCTATATCAATGGTGTAAAACTCATATAGAAATGAGGGCCACTAGACTGTACATAAAGATCTCTGCTTACCGCATATTCACTCAGAAAATTTCCTCTTGACATTGTCTACGTCAATTATATTTTATTTATTTAAAATATTTTTCAATTACATTACAATCCAATTCTTTCTGCAATCTGTATGTTTTTAATGTGTGTCACTTAGATGACAATCCCTAGGATTTTTTGTAGGACTATCATATATTTCTATATCTAAAGGAAAAGTAAGCTACAGTGGCATTACCATACACATACACACATACACACACACACATATACACACACACATATATACACACACATATATATATATATTCAAGAAAATATCTAAGATCATAAGTTTAGAAAGTAAAGCAAAAAGTACAGTGAATTAGATATTTTAATTCTATGTACAATTTGGGGGACAAACATTTTTGCATGAGAAGCAGTGTGATAAAGTAGAATCTTATTTTTGTAGTTGGAAGATCCATGCTCAGTTTTAGTTCTGCCACTGACTTACTCTGTGTCTTTGAGAAAGATATTTCAACTCCCTGAGTCTCAGTTTCTCCATCTGTAAAATAATGAGATTGTACTGCTCTTTTTTTCAGATGAAGAGAGTAAGTTAACTGCTAACTACTTCATAAAAAGGCTGCATACTATAGGAGATGATAAAACTTGAATCTTGGAAAACATAGGCCAACCTTTTTTTTTTCCTTTGACAAACAGTAGCCTTGTGACCCAACACCCTATTGCCTAATGAATATGCTTCAATATTACTATGACACCAGTGTATCATCAGAGTGGTTAGTTTCCACAAAGGAGTTTTCCCACACAATTGAAATCACAGGCTGCCCACTCCTCAAATAAATAAATAGTTAAATAAATGAATGAATAAATGAATAGGTAGATATAAATAGATGAACAGATGAATAAATAAGCAAATAAATAGATTGATAAATAAATAAAATAGAGATGGGAAGTAAAACAAGGAGGAGAGAAAGTGAGAGGGAGAGAGAGAGACAAAGAGGGGGGAGAGGAGAAGGGAGGAAGGGAGTGAGGGAGGAAGAGAGAGGGAGAGAAGCATTTTAAAACATGGGAATCATTGGACTTAGAATTAGAATATCTGGCTCAAACCACACCTATGTTTCTAAACTAACTTTGTGACCTGAAGCAAGTCATTCCTGTCTCTAGTCTTCAGTTTTCCCATCTCTAAAAGGAAGATATGGGACAAGACAATTTCAAAGACCGTTTCCATCTCTGATATTTTATGAATCAGTGACTCCAGGTTTAGAGCCCTCTCCACAAGACCACAATGTCTCCAAATTTAATGCAACTTCATGGTTTCTATTTATCGCTGGTACAGCTCAATCATTTGGTATACTGCCATCAATCAGTCTTTCCCAGACAAATAACTCTCCTCTCCTTACTTGCAGTAATCAGGCACTTCAAATGAAAAGGAGAGGGTAATGTAATAACTTTAGTGACTCACAAGACTTTCCCAAGGTCACTCTGTCCTTCTCCAACACATGGCACATCAGTGCAGATCCCATCTGTGAGCAATGCCACATGTTACAGAGAGAGAGAGAGAGAGAGAGAGAGAGAGAGAGAGAGAGAGAGAGA
>NW_020954642.1:379157-448216 GCF_900497805.2 Vombatus ursinus
AGAGAGAGAGAGAGAGAGAGAGAGAGAGAGAGAGAGAGAGAGAGAGAGAATAGTTTTAATAGGAACCTGTGTTTTCTTCTTAACACATTGGAAACAGGTGTTAATTTGTGAACAAAAATTTAAAATTAAAGCTGAGGTAGACAGAGATGTTCCAGCCTGCTGAGCAAGAATGAGATCTTCAGTTTTGCTTCTTATCTAGTATTTACTATTTGTATCTATTGGATGATTGAGACATTTTCCCAAACTGCTTTTATTTCTCCTAATTAACATCTCTCCTAGCATGTTTCTTTTTCTTTACTAGATCTATGTTCTTTGAAACAAGTGATTTCTAGTTGTTGTTTTTCTCCTTTTACATGTAGCATAGTAAAACAGTGTTGGATATAAAGCCCAAGAACATGGGTTCTAATACAGATTCTACAATTATTACAAATGCAAATGTGGGCAAGACATTCTGGCTCTTTGATCCTCACTTTTCCCATCTAAAAAATGAGCCTGTGGTTGGACAAGATGTTTTCTATGTTCCATTTTAACTCTTAATCTGTCGTCCTAAAATTAATGGTTTCTTCAAGGAATATATCCATAAGGAGTAAATATATTATAACAATTCCCTTTTTATGGAATTTTATGATTTCCAAAACACTTTCCTCATAGCAACATTAAGAAATAGGCTATTCAAGTATTATTTCACACATTAGGAATTTGAGATGTTAAGAGTTTAAATGGCTTGACCACAGTCACACAACCAACACATATAGGAAGGAACCCAGATTCCAACCAAGATCTTCAAATTCTAAATTTTAGGTTCTCTTCACTATTCTTAGAATTCTCTATTCTGTGTTCAAGGTTAAAGTCTTCTGCCGCAATTTATATAATCCCTCAAATTGCTTATCAGATTGTTCTTGGAGACATTCTCCAGAGTTAGAAGGTTTTTGCTGTAGTTGCTGTTTTTCCATTTGTCAGAAAGATGGAACATTTAGAGTGTGAAGAGCAAAGATCTCAGTTTAGGTGCTGGCCTGTATGTGGCAAAAATGTCAAGAATTATAAAATCTCAAGATGTGAAGGCACCCCCCCCAAGGTGTTGTACTCAATTTATGTCTCTAGGGAGGAGTACATATTAATCATTCTGCCACAATGACTGAACTCTGTCAATTCTAATATGTGGAGATTAGGAAACTCTACAGATAGGATCATTGAACTAAGACCTGTCTCTTTAGTAGAAGTGCAGAAGTGCAAATGTACCATTGTAAGTGAACCCTATTCTTTTTCCCATAGGAACGAATGGATGTGATTAATGGAACCCAATTCCATTTTTTATGAACCTACTTTTTTAATGTTTGGTTTGTATATGAATGAACCTATTTGTGTAGGATATATTTCTATAGGGTAAAGCACATTGGATGAGTAGAATCTTCACTCTGATAATGATGGTGTGAATTTAAGCAAATCTAAGGATACTCACAATGAAATGAAGATCATATGGTACTGCATACCTGTAAGGGGAGTTGTGAAAATCAAGAGACAAATATGTAATGCTAAATTCAGAAATCTCCATCCTGTTTAGATTCCTATGGGGGATAACATTTGCCCTGAAGCATTATCCAATATTTTCTCTAACTGTCAGAAACCATAAATGAGACAGTAAAACATCACTAAAACTATTATTTTAAAAATAGGAAAAATATAGCCTAACATGGTGGACATTGGCCTGATTGTCTCAGAGTCAGACATGTTACAACCCTGTCTCTCCAGGGAGATGGGATATTCTGAGAGAACTGTGGATCCCTATTTTCTCTACCATTGGCTTGAGCCCCCACAGACTATCCCTCTAATTTAATGGCCCAGTGACTTATACCCAAGTTCCATTATCATATGGTTTTTATAAAGTCATATTTTTTCCTCAAAGATATAGCAACAACAAAGTATAAATATTCCATCTAATATTGCAGGGACATAATGACCTCTATACTACTTTGGTCTCAGTTGGTATAGGGGAGGGGATAGCGGACTAAATTCATAACTTAGTTCAGTTCCTACATAGTATTGGTACCATCAAGTTCACATATTAAGACAGCTTCATTGCTGGACTAGAATCCCAGACCTTTGGTTCTCCAGGCTCAATACAGGTCTGCAATATTTGGCCTGGATTCCTGGATTCCTAAATCCCTAATGCTCCTGCTTCTGACCAAGGTAAGAGACTCCACTTTCTGTATCTAAAACTGAAAAACAAGTAAACTGGTCTAAGGATCCAGCACCCCTAGAACATAGTTAACATAGTTATTTCATTAATCCCTCAGACCTGAATGCCCTAGCTAATGATGATTGAGGACCTGTCAAAGATATCAAAAGTTCCAGCTATCTAGAAAAAGTAGAAAAAAAAAAACTTCCTTCCAAGTATGTGGTAAGACAATGACAACAATTACAATATGTCCAAATATTCACTAGTCCTCAAGATTCTCCTAAAAGCAGGGCTCTAATTTCTTGCCCTTCGATGATACCATCTTAGCAAACTGATGAGGTTTGTACATGAACCAGATCCTCATTAAATTAGTAATTAAATGATATGGGGGATCAAATATGAAGGGAACAAATCTCAACAAAAGTTATACCCTGCAGTGAAGGGAAAATGTCAATGTTATTTGCTTTGACCTGTGATTAGGAATTTTTTTCTTCTATGAATTCTCATGGTCCTGTCTCCCCAAGAACTTTCAGAATCCAGTTCTTGCCTGCTGTTCCTTAAATAATTCTAGTAAGCTCTTGTTTTTATCTCATTCTGACTCCACAGATTATCTTTTGTCCAATGTCTCAGAAGCTGCAATCTCCTCTTACTTCTTGTTGCTCTGTGCTCTGCTATATTTTTGGCTACTTTTTCTGTTTTCCATATTGTGTGAACTATATTGATTCCTGTATACAGTGATGGACTACATCATATGCCATGTCAAATCACAAAATTTTAGTCTCAAGCAGTCCCCATACTTCAAAGCTTGCTTTCCTCAATGGAAGATCCCTGGCCCCTATTATCACGTGACTTAGTGCAAGTGAATTCTGTTCACCTCTTTCCCAAGTCAAGGCTCAGATAAGCCCTTCATATGATGGTATTTCCTACTCCATTCTAACCTATACTCAACTATAAAAGTGATTTGCCTAAAGCACCAGTGTGACCATGGCATCCTCCAACTCACTAAATTCCAGGAGCTCTCTATTACCTCCAGCAACAAATAAACTTTTTTTTGTATGGTTTTTAAGCCCCTTCTTAACTTCATCCTTTCTACCTTATTCTACTCAATATAATCTACAATTTGTCAACTTTAGCCTCCATTCTATTCCTCATAGGACTCTCTCTAACTCCTAACTCCATACATTTTTATTGGGTGATCCCTCATGTTTATGTAGGTTTCATTTTTTAAAAATTTTATTTATTTTATTTTTAATTTATGGAATAAAACAAGCATTTCAATAATATAATAAAAAAGATTGCACATGAAACTGCAGATTTATTAAATACAACTTCCCATTCCTTTTAAATTGCACAATAAAGTTATCATGTAAGTTTTTTTCCTCCTTTATTTCATTCTTCCCCCCCCCAGAGATGGCTGCCATTTGATACATGCATACACACATACATGCATACATACATACATACATACATATAATCATTCTATGCATATTTCTATTTATCTGTTCTCTCTCTAGACACAGATAGTGCCTTCCTTCACACCTCCTTTGTAGTTATTTTGTGGTTCTCCTATGGAGTCTTTATATTCAATGTTCTTCATGGAACAATAACGTTGATTATTTTTGAGTATCATATTCATGTCATAATTTGGTCAAGCATTTTTCAACCAATTAGGATGAAGTTCCCTATTCTGGCCTTCAAAGCTTTGTTCATTTCATGACACTTATCTAATGTTCAATGCCTTTTGTTCTTATAGATTTGTATTAATGACATTTATTTTTGAGATGTTGTAGTTTTATCAGAGATATTTAGTACATTTCTGTTGTGTATTTTTTTCTAATTATTCTTATTGCATTACTTTTATTTGTGAAAATAATTTTAAGTATTTTTTTCTTTTTCTTTTATACTTTATCTTGTGACTGATTAAAAATTCATATAATCATAGCCAGGTATCAAAATCAATAGAGTACTTGGCTTAGATAAAAGGAGGACCTGATTTCAAATCTTGTCTCACATGCTTACTAGGTATATGTCTTTGGGTAAGTCATTTAACTCCTGTCTATACATTTTTTCTCATTTTTAAAAGGGGGGACAATAATAGCACCTAATTCCTAGAACTGTGAGAATCCAATGAATAATTAACATTAGTAAAGATCTTAGCAACATATTTGATATGCAGTAATAGATAAATGCATAATAAATGCTTGTTTCCTTCCTTCCATGTTCTTTTTCCTATTAACCCATATTTCTCTTTACTAATTTACCTTTATTTGGATTTATTTAGCTGTGATTCTATTAATTCATCTGTATCTGGATTTACTTTTCTCTATATCTCCACAGTAGAATGTAAGCTTAATGAAACTATTATTTTTTAATTGCTAGTATAGTGGTTTTGAAATAGTAGACATGCAGTAAATGTTCTGTAAAATTTAATTTATATTACTGACCTCTTGTTCCTCCATATATACACGCATACATAATTACACAATACTCCATCTGTTTATATATAAATGTATGTATATATATATATATGTATGTATATATATATATATACTTATATTCACACACATATATAGTATGGATATGAATAATTGGTAATTTCAGTGCTGTATTACTAAGTATGTAAATTATTTTGAGGAGTATTTTAATTTTAGTATGTTGGCTTGTCCCAGTTATGGACATTGAATATCCAATTGTTTGAGTGTTCTTTTATCTCCTTGAAAAACAAGTACTTTGTGATAGTAATTATATCATCCTTCATGAGTCTTAGTAGTTATTCCCTAGATACTTAATGATTTTTGTTGCAGTTTTGTTTGTTTCTTCTAGGGAGTTCTATTTTTTTTTCTGTCAGATTATAAAAAAACTAATAATTTAATTGGTTTAGTACAGATGTAATCTGTATTGCCATTTCATGACATTTCATAAATTAAAACAGTCCTTCTTACTCAGGGGAAAAATAAAACATTTTCTTAATTATTTATTTCTTTAACCTCTATGTTAGTTTTCCTCAAATATTTTTACTCTGGGTTTTTCTCTTTCTCTCATTAAAAAACAAGGCAAAAATCCTTTTATTGATGATTTTTAAAAATAGTATGTCATGGTATCCTCTATTTGTATCTCTATCTCTCTCTATTTACAAACATACACACACACACACACACATACACACTCTAAATGCTCTTTACAACAACAAAAAAAACAATTAAGAAAAATAATGACCATGCCTGCCATGCTATGCAGCATTTTGCTTCTGTAACTACTAAGTTCTTTTCCAAAAGTAGAGCAATGTGTTTTATTATCTGTTTGGGTCCAAGGTTGATCACTACAATTAATCTGAGTTCAGCTAATTTTTAGTGATATTTATGTCACTCTAGTCAATGCTGTTAATAGTTAATAATGACATATTATGTTTATTTCACTTTGCTTTAGTTCTTACAAATCTTTCCATTTTTCCTGAAACACACACACTCACATGTACATATATACATATGTATTTGTCCTCTTTTATAGCATGACAATTTTATATTACATGCTTTAGCCATAATATGTTTATACCTCCACTGAATGAGTACCCTCTCTGTTCTAAGGGTTTATTTTTTTGGTTTTGCTCTTTGAAAAATGATGGTATGTGCTGACTTTTCTTTCTGCTTTTGAACATTTTGTGGTACAACTCCCATTATTTTTCCTCTCCTTGGTTTTATTCTCTTATGTTCTTTGGCATATCTATTGATATATTCAGGTGATACAAGAGAACTGGGCTTAGTTATGGCCACTTAAACATCTTATTAGAATTTTCTTTTTTTTTTCTTTAGTCGACTGCATCTTCCTGATAATGCAACTGACTAAAATGTAAATAGAATGCAATATCTCACTGTGTTCAGTGTGTTGGTCATAAACATGCATACACACATATAAAACAACAACAACTACCTTTGATTAGGCAGCCTGAAAACTTTCTTCCTTCTCTCTTATTGAGTATATCAATAAATATAATATACAATCTTTCTGCAACCATAGTGAACTATTTACAAATTGTCTAGCTTTCAGTCTCAAGGGGTACATAAGCTGTAGGTATCTAAGTTCACCAAAGGAGTTTGCTTCTGTCATAGAGTGTGGCCTACCCAGAGGTAAACATAGAGGGTAAAGAAATAAATAATTAAGAAAATGTTTTATTTTTCCCCTGAGTAATAAGGACTGTTTTAATTTATGAAGTGTCATGTAATGGCACTACAGATTCCATCTGTACTAAACCAATTAAATTATTAGTTTTTTTTTAATCTGACAGAAAAAAAATAAGAGAACTCCCTAGAAGAAACAAACAAAACTGCAACAAAATTCATTAAATATCTAGGGAATAACTACTAAGACTCACAAAGGATGATATAATTACTATCACAAAGTACTTGTTTTTCAAGGAGATAAAAGAACACTCAAACAATTGGATATTCAATGTCCATAACTGGTTACTGCCCAATTCTTGGCAGGAGATTTCTCTTCATTTACAAATTACACATTGCTGTAAACTTCCCTTAGAAGGATCTAAACAAACTCATTTCAAGCATTGCCTAGAGTCAAGTATATCAGTATGTCCCTTCATTTATAAGTATCCAATCAGTGAACATGCTATCAGAGGAAACTGAAATATTTTTGTGCATGGCATGTGTATTGTTTTGAGGAGTATTTTATTTTTAGTATATTGGCTTGTACCCTCAATAGAGGGTACAAGTTCTGAATGTATGCTGCAGATTCTACCAAGCCTATAAAGGAAAATATTAGTAATGATGAAGAAAGCATGTGACACAATCACTTCCAGTATTATCCTAGCAATCTCAAAATTATAGTCATGGAGAAGAAAGTTGTTGTAGATAAACAAATTAAATAACTTATCTTTCTCTAAGGTAATTCAACAAACAAAGTGTTGTAGATGTGCAGACAAAAATCCAACAGTCCCTACAATTAAGACAAAATCAAATTATAAAATATTTGATCAATAGTGACCTCAGAGAAAATCTAGTATATCATTCTTCTTTTACAGGAAAAGAAAATGATATTCGGAGAGAGAAAGTAAATTGCCTTTTTTCTTAGAGAAATGAAACCAAGTTTATTGCTAATTCCACTATACAAAATTAGACTATAAAATCTTTCTTTCCTTTCATCAATATCATCCCATATTATATGTTATCAAATCCCTCCCTGATCTTCATTTCAAGGTTCTAACATACTATCGATTAAGATTACTTCTAATCCTATGTTCCAATGCCTCTTCAGTTTTGACATTCTGTGACTTTGAATCTATGAAAACAAAGAATTTAAAGGTGAAAAATCCACTCATTTTTTGTTCTTAGCATGTAATGTCAAAGTAACCAGCAATTCAGTGCAAAGGGCAGACAATTTTTCAAAAGTTAAGAGTGGCTTCACAGATATACTAGTCAGTCATTTTAAATGCCAATGAATATGCTGGTACCTCATAGATATAACTCCAGACCTATTATATGCCTGAGAGGTTCTGAATTCCCTTAACTTTGTTCTGGCACCTCTTAGCTCACATGGTATATCTATTATTTGCCTTAAGCTTAAGAAGCCCTTTCTCCCACATATTAATTGAAACCTATTTAATACCTACAAAATATTTCAACCAAATGCTGAAAGAGTTGGGGTCAATGAAAATGTATTTTCAATGTCAACTTGTACTTCACTCATCCTGTTCCAGGGGCAAGCTTTTTTAAGTATCTATCGTTCTCATACAACATGAGTATATTGGTGACACCTCACCTTTAACTATGTGCAATGAAAAAGAATAGATAGGTCTATGGATATGATGTTAAATCATTAAAATTTCTTAGCTTTCCCTGAACATGTGCCTTTGGCACTCAGAGCCTAGAAAATTAGGATCCAAGATTACAGATGCTATAGAGTTTGGAAGACTGAGAACCAGGGATGTAGAATAAAAAAACGAGAGACAGAGAGAGAGAGAGAGAGAGAGAAATGAGTAAGCTGGAAGAGATCTTAGAGAAGAAAATCAAAAAGCTAGAAGGGACTTTTGAGGTCAACTATACTAAGATCCTCATTTTGTAGATGAATAATCTAAGGCTCCAAGTGCACAGGGGACTTGCCCATATTAATATATCTAGCAAATGAATTGTGGCTTAAACTCAGGACTTTATGATAAAAAGGCAGATACTCCTTTCTCTACAAACTGAGTCTGAACAGACCTGGATTAATTATTAACTATTAATTTGGTTAGCTGGGGTCAAGTTTATGAACGTTTTAATAAAATATTTATAGGATAAACTGAGTCATTCAATGTATACTATATGAGGAAACTAAGGCCCAAATTCATATATACATATATTTTTTTTTCTTTAGCTCATATGACTAGAAAATAATAGATATGGAATTCAAACATAATTCCTTGGACTTAAATTTAGTGTCATCTACTATATAATGATGAGAAGATTCAGCAAGTTTAAGTGGGAAAAAATAAAAGAAAATCTAACTTTGAGCAACCTAAGTCAAGATCTCTGAGTCAGAAAAGGAACTTTTCAGGATTTATCACCTCCAAACCATGTTTTCTAGATTCAAGGTAGCATCATTTTGAGGCTTTTGATGAGTCATATCCTGACACTATGAGATATGTAGAAATATTTTGATTCTTACTCTTTTACAGATAAGAAAATAAGGCAGCCATTTGTAGAAGATCATGTAGCTATTAAGAGCTAGAGAATCAGGATTTGACCCTAAGACCTCTGGAGACAAGTCTAGTTTTCTTTCCATTGTCCTGCACATAATTACAATCCATCTCCCAGCCTCAGTTTCTTCATAGAGAAAATGGAGAAGTGGCCCTAGATGATTCCTAAGTCCTCGTCTTATCCTATAATAATACTATGTAAAGGGCTGTGAATTTTATTAATTACAAGGGATATTTTTTTTTCATATGGATGTACTCATTTGACTTCTAATCTGGCCTCAGGCAGTAGCTATGTAACCCTGAGCCTGTCACTTAACCCTGTTTGCCTCAAATTCCTCATCTGTGCAATAAGCTGGAGAAGGAAATGGCAAACCACTTTAGTATCTTTAACAAGAAAACCTCAAATGGGGTCACAAAGACTCAAGACACAACTGAATACTGAACAACAACCACACACACACACACACACACACACACACACACACGCACACACAATCATTTACTGTAGTTACAACATTTGTGCTTACCTATTCATACTCTTACCACTTGCTTGATTTCCATGAGTTCAGAAGAAAGATTTTAGGGTTACTTCTGTGTTTCTCATCAGAAGATCTGCCTTCAAGTTCCAACTCCAACTCAAATTGTTTGGCCTTGAACAAATAACCATGTCTCCAT
This sequence comes from Vombatus ursinus, assembly GCF_900497805.2. Taxonomy (NCBI): domain Eukaryota; kingdom Metazoa; phylum Chordata; class Mammalia; order Diprotodontia; family Vombatidae; genus Vombatus; species Vombatus ursinus. Next base: position 388,694 of record NW_020954642.1, read on the forward strand.
AACCATCTTGGAGGAGAGAGGTGGAGACAACACTACTAAAACCTCTGTCTTTTTTTTTGCATTTTGTTTAAGTTTTTCTGCAAGTATTCATGAGATATTTTTACCAGGTATAATAGAAACTCACTGCAGTCTATGGGAATTCAATATGATTATTTTTTCTTGTTTGGCTTTTTAATTTTTATTGAGTGTTCTTTATTATTAATTTTGCCAGAGAATATATATGAACACAAGGATTTGAGGTACCCACAGAGAGATATACACACACATATATGTATGTTTATTTCTTTTATTTGTTTTTGTTTCTTGCTTCCCAAAGAGTCACTAAAGGTCACTGAAAAACAGCATATAGCCTGAAATAGTTTGTAGATATTAAATATTTTTGTTACTATCAACTTCTTTTATTCCTTTCTTGGAAACTGAATTTTGGAGTAGAAATGTACTGCATTTGGCATCAGAATGCACGAGTTCAAATACAGGCTTTCTCATTTACCATCTGTGTGACCTTGGACAAGTCACATATTATCTCCAAACTTAAAAGCTAGAAAGGTCCTGTTCTATATCATTAAAATATTTATATAAAATGTGTGTCCCTTGGATTAATTTTAAACTAAAGATACATTTTCCTTTTTCTCTCTTTATTTCTAGTCTGCAGCACTTTTATTTTTCTTATTAATACTTAATATGTGCTTAAACAATGAAAAATTAATTGTCAAAGTATTAGGATTCTCATACATAATCCACATGCCATGCACAAAAATATTTCAGTTTCCTCTGATAGCATGTTCACTGATTGGATACTTATAAATGAAGGGACATACTGATATACTTGACTCAAGGCAATGCTTGAAATGAGTTTGTTTAGATCCTTCTAAGGGAAGTTTACAGCAATGTGTAATTTGTAAATGAAGAGAAATCTCCTGCTAAGAATTGGGCAGTTAGCCAAAGAAGTTAGCATTTCAAATGAAGAAAATGAATTAACCATAGATGCCTGAGAAGTGCTACATTGCACTTTATTGGAGAGAGGGAAAAAAACCCATGGAAATGTTGGATTTAGTGCTGGATATTGGTTTCACATCTGCCCTCCTTTTTTTGGATCAAATCACAGTGAGAAGAGACAGTATATTGTAGTATATAGATTGGTGACCTTGAGCAAAGGGTGTGCTGGTAAATGTTTAATAAACAACTGCCTAAATCAAGACAGACTTTGAAGTTTAATCTACATTGTTAACATTTTTTCCATCACTTTTAAAGTCTAGATGATCATCAAAATAATAGATCAAGCCCAGATATGTAACATGCTAATTCCCAAGGTGTAAATATTCAAACTGAAAATTTGACAAATCAGCTCCCTAGAGACCATACAAGCTGACTCCTGTACTCTCCTGTCTGGAAGCTAATATGATCTGGGTTCTAGCTCTGCCTCCTGTACTTACTTGCTGTTTGACCCTGGATAGGTCACTTAAATTCATAGTCCTCTAAACATGTCTCTAAGATTGTAAGTTTTCATACAAATGAAGATCCAGTCTTTATCCCTTTTCAAACAAGTTCAGCTTTTAAATTGCGCATGTTGATTATATTTTAATTATCTTGGATAAAAACAACAACACATCTCTTCTCCAAAGCATTTCAAAATTAATGTTTTCCTTTACAATAGCTCTATGAGATAAGTAACATTTCATGTTACTCTTACTTTGTAGAGGTAGAGGATGACTCAGGGAGGCAAAGATGTGTACAGACAACCCTGAAAATATATAAAAGGTAAATCCAAGACTTTAAAATTTGACTCCAAATCTAGGACACTTTTTTTCCCCATAGCACCATCTTGCCTTTGATATCAAGATCATCACCTTATTATCCTCATAATCCTTATCATCATCCAAAAGAATCACAATACCTGTCAGTAATCATTTTAAAATTTTTTTGGGGTGAAAGGAATTCATGACTGGAGATACAGATAAATGTATCCAATATATAGTTGGAAATGTGAAACTCATATTCACAAGAGAGGTGGTAGACAGATAGAGATTTGGGATTGCTTTTCTGAAGAAATGATAATGGAATGAGTTGAAAGATAATAAGATCAGTAATATTAAGAATAAAGAGAAAATGCAATACCTTGCAGAGGGAGGACAGATCCTAAGGAAAGTAGAGAAAATCAACAATGGAGAATGGAGAGAGATCAGAAAAAATAAGGAAAGAACTGGAAGAGGATTATATGATGGAAGCCAAAAATTAGAGAATAGCAAGAAGAAGGGGTTGGCCAACAGAATAAAAAACAGAGAGATCAAGGATTTTGAAAAAGGGCCATTTAATTTATCAAATAAAATAAATAATTGAGAGAAAGTATTCTCTTGAGTGGTGAAGTCAAACAGTGGAGGACTGATGGCCAGTGAGAAAATAGAGGCAGCAAAGGTAGACTTTTAAAAAAAATAGCATTTTCTTTCTTTTTCTTTTACATTTTTTTTACATTTGTTTTAAAAACTGAGTTTCAAATTCTCTCCTTTCCTCCCTCACTCCATCCTATTGAGAAGTCAAGCAATTCTATATAGCTTATATGTATGTAGTCAGGCAAAACATTTCCATAATAGTAATGTTGTGAAAGAAAACCTAGACAAACACAGAACAAGAAACCTCAGGAAAAATAAGGAAAGTTTAAGAGAAAGTATGCTACAATCTGTATTCAGACACCATCAGTTCTTTCTCTGGGAATGGTTAGCATTTTTCATAATAAGTTCTTCAGAGTTGTCTTGGATCATTGCATTGCTGAAAATAGCTAAGTCGTTCATAGCTGATCATCTTACAATGTTGTGACTACTTTGCACACGGTACATTTCACTTTGCATCAGCTCATGTAAGTCTTTCCAGGTTTTTCTGAGAGAATCCTGCTAATCATTTCTTATAGCATAGTAGTATTGCATCATAATTGCATACCACAATTAGTTCAGCCATTCCCCAGTTGATGAATGTCCCCTCGATTTCCAATTCTTTGTCACCAGAAAAGAGCTTCTATAGACATTTATGTATATATAAGTCCTTTACATTTTTTTTTAATCTCTTTTAGGAAATAGACCAAATAGTCGTATTCCTAAATCAAAGGGTGTGGATTATTTTATAGCCGTTTGGACATAGTTCCAAATTGTTCTAGTGGATGGTTGAATCACTTCATAACACCACCAATAATGCATTAGTGTCTCATTTTTCCCACATTCCCCTCCAACACTTGTCATTTTCATTTTATGTCCTATTAGCTAATATAACAGGTATGAGGAAATAACTCAGAATTGTTTTAATTTGCATTTCTCCAAACAATAGTGAGTTAGAGCACTTTTCACATGATTATAGTTAGCTTTGATTACTTTTCTGAAAACTGTTCATATATTTTGATCATTTATCAACAGCTCTTTTTTTTAAAAAATTTGACTCAGTTCTCTGTTTGAGAAATGAGTACTTTATCAGAGAAATTTGTTTCATCTTATTTTCACAGTTACTTGTTAACTGTATTTATCTAAATTTTCCCCCCATTGATTCTACTCTCTCTCAATTCACCTTTTCTGTTCTCAAAAGTGTTTTGCTCCTGACTACCCCTTCCCTCAATCTGCCCTCCTTTGTATCACACACCACCTTTCCATTATCCCTTTTTGCAACCTAGTCATATCCTTTGACCGTTTATCAATTGGAGAATGACTCGTATTCTTATAAATTTGACTTAGTTCTCTATGTATTTTAGAAATGAGGACCTTATCAGAAACACTGGTTGTAAAAATTATTTTCCAATTTTCTACTGTCCTTCTAATCTTGGATGCATTGGCTTTGTGTAAAATCTTTTCAATTGAATGAAATAAAAGTTATCCATTTTGCATTTTGTAATGTTCACTATCTCCTGTTTGCTCATGAATTCTTCTGTTCTCCATAAATCTGATAGGTAGATTATTCCTTGCTTACAGTATCAGCCTTTATATCTAAATCATGAACCTTTTTTTGATTTTATTTTGGTATATGGTGTGAGATTTTGGTCTATGCCTAGTTTCTGCCATACTCTTTTCCAGTTTTCCCATCAGTTTTTGTCAGATAGTGACTTCTTATCCCAGAGGCTGGGGTCCTTGGGTTTATCAAAGAGTAGATTACTATAGTCACTGACTACTGTGTCTAACATAACTAGACTATTCCACTGATCCACCACTCTATTTCTTAGCCATTACCAAGTAGTTTTGATGATTGCTGCTTTATAATACAATTTAAGATCTGGAATGTCTAGGCCACCTTACCTAGCATTTCTTTCCATTAATTCCCTTGATGTTCTGGTCCTTTTGTTATTCCAAATGAATCCTGCTATTTGTTCTTCCAAATGAATCTTCTTATTATTTTTTCTAACTCTATACAATAATTTTTTGGTAGTTTGATTGGTATGGTCCTGAATATATAATTTAGCTTAGATAGAATTGTCATTTTTATTATATTAGCTCAGCCTACCCATGAGCAACTGACGATTTTTCCAGTTCTTTAGATCTGACTTTATTTGTGTGAAAAGTGTTTTGTAGGACTTCCGCTTCTGAGAGCCAAGATAGCAGAGTAAAAAGGTAGTTGGTCTTACCCTCCCCTATCAACCTCTGAAAACCCAGAAAATATCACCCCAGAAAAAACCCTGGAAGAGTTGAACCAGAAGAAAGATGGAGTGTAGGAGTGCAGTAGCCCAGCTAGCTAGAGGGATTAACGGTAAAGGCCCCTCTTACCCTGGGGAAGGGGAGCAGTACAGAACTGGAAGTCACCCAGCCATCTAGTGGAAAGACCCACTTTAGCACACCAGGATGAGATTCTGGTGCCTCACCATACCACAGCAAACGAGTTTCCCAGTGCCTCAGCAAAAATAAGGGAAGCAGCACTACAAAGGGCCCCAGGCGGATAAGCACCCAGCAGCATTCATCTGAAAGGAGCTGAAGAAAGCAACCCAGAGTAGTCCAAAAGTTCCAGCCTTGTTGATTCCAGCCCAACACCAGGCAAGCTGTCAGAACCCTACAGCCTCCAACTGCCAACCAGGAGGAGATCCTGAAGCCCAGGTGGTCTAGCAGGCAAACACCAACAGCTGGACTTCCAAGTGTCTCAGTGAGGTTGGGCAAACTGGTGGAAACCAGCTCAGAAAACCACCAGGTGCCTCAGCATTCTACAGCAAAGGAGTCTCCCAGTGCCTCAACAGAACTAAGGGAGGTAGCACTGCAAAGGGCCCCAGGCAGATAAACACCTAGCAACACTCATCTAAAAGTAGCTGAACAAAGCTAAAGGAAAGGAAAAGCAGGCAACCCAGATTTGCCTGAAAGGCCGAGCCTTGCTGATTTCAGCCCAATACCAGGTGAGTTGCCAGAACCCTACAGCCTCCAATTGCCAACATAACAGGCCCCAGCACACAAAGCCAGTGATCAAGACCTTGGCTCCCAACACAAGAAGCTTGGGTCAGTGCCCTCTGCTCCCCAGCAGGAGAGCATAATCTCTTTAAAGGCCAGGGAATAAAGAAACACCATGAGTAAAAAGAAACATACAATAGATTCATATTATGAGAAGAGTGAAGATCAAGACAGAAATTCTGAAGAGGACAACATTGTCGTCAAACCCACATCTGCAACATCAAAAGTGAATATGAACTGATCTGAAGCCCAAAAAGCCTTCTCAGAAGAGCTCAAGAAGGATTTTAAAAGTCAAATGAGAGAGGTAAAGGAGTCCTTAAAAAGTACAATTGGCCAATTGGAAAAAAAAAAGTACACTGAAGAAAACAAGTCCCTAAAAAACACAATTGACCAACTGGATAAAAGTACACCGAAGAAAACAAATTCCTTAAAAATACAATTGACCAATTGGAGAAGAAAGTACAAAATCTAACAGAAGAAAACAATATGTTAAAAATTAGAATTGAACAAATGGAAACTAATGACTCTATGAGAGAGCAAGAATCAGTCAAACAGAAACAAAAAAATGAAAAAAATAGATGAAAATGTAAAATACCTCATGGGTAAAACAACTGACCTGGAAAATCAATCAAGGAGAGACAATTTAAAAATTATTGGCCGACCTGAAAAACATGATGAAAAAAAGAGCCTGGACTATATCCTTCAGGAAATCATAAAGGAAAATGGCCCTGAAGTCTTAGAACCAGAAGGCAAAACAACTATAGAAAGAATCCAATTTCTCTAACGAATATAGATGCAAAAATTGTAAACAAAATATTAGCAAATAGAACAGCAGATCTAAATAATTGGAAAAACATCAGTTGCTCATGGGTAGGCCGAACTAATATAATAAAAATGACAATTCTACCTAAGCTAATTTACTCATTCAGTGCCATACCAATCAAACTACCAAAAAATTATTTTATAGAGTTAGAAAAAATAATAACAAGATTCATTTGGAAGAACAAAAAGTCCAGAATATCAAGAGAACTAATGAAAAGAAATGCAGGGGAAGATGGCTTAACCATTCCAGATCTTAAATTGTATTATAAAGCAGCAATCATCAAAACTGCTTGATACTGGCTAAGAAATAGAGTGGTGGGTCAGTGGAATAGGTTAAATATGCAAGACACAGTAGTCAATGACTGTAGCAATCTATTATTTGATAAACCCAAAGACCCCAGCTTCTGGGATAAGAACCCCACTCTTTGGAAAAAATAAACTGCTGGGAAAATTGGAAAAGAGCACGGCAGAAACTAGGCATAGACCAAAATCTCACACCATATACCAAAATAAATTCAAAATAGGTTCATGATTTAGATATAAAGGCTGATACTATAAGCAATCTGGGAGAGCAAGGAATAGTTTACCTGTCAGATCTATGGAGAACAGAAGAATTCATGAACAAACAGGAGATAGAGAACATTATAAAAAGCAAAATAGATAATTTTGATTACATTAAATTGAAAAGTTTTCACACAAAGCCAATGCAGGTAAGATTAGAAGGAAGACAGAAAATTAGGAAAGAATTTTTACAACTAGTGTCTCTGATGAGTGCCTCTAAAATATATAGAGAAACAAGACAATTTTATCAGAATACAAGCCATTCCCCAATTGATAAATGGTCAAACAATATGAACAGCCACTTCTCAGATGAAGAAATTAAAGCCATCTATAGTCATATGAAAAAATGCTCTAAATCATTATTGATTAGAGAAATACAAATCAGAGCAACTCTGAGGTACCATATCACACCTATCAGATTGACCAGCATGACAAAACAGGAAAATGATAAATGTTGGAGACGATGTGGAAAAATTGGAATGCTAATGTATTGTTGGTGGAGTTGTGAAATGATCTAATCATTTTGGAGAGCAATTTGGAACTATCCCCAAAGGGCTATAAAAATGCGCATACCCTTTGACCCAGCAATAGCACTTCTAGGGCTATATCCCAAAGAAATCACACAAATGGGAAAAGGACCTACATGTACAAAAATATTCATAGCAGCTCTTTTTGTGGTGGCAAAGAATTGGAATTTGAGAGGATGCCCATCAATTGGAGAATGGCTGAGCAAATTGTGGTATATGAATGCGATGGAATACTATTGTGCTATAAGAAATGATGAACAGGCTGACTTCAGAAAAACCTGGAAAGCCTTGTATGTTCTGATGCTGAGTGAAGTGAGCAGAACCAAGAGAACGTTGTACACAATAACAGTCGTGCTGTGTGATGACTAATATTGATAAACTTAACCCTTCCTGGCAATACAAGGATCTAATACATCTCCAGTGACCTAGTGATGGAAAATGCTATCCACATCCAAAGAAAGAAATATGGAAGTTGAATTGCTATTTTTTTTCTCTTCTGTTGAGTTTTGTTTTCTCTTTCTCGTGGTTCCTCCCATTGGTTTTAATTTTTACTTACAACATTACTAATATGAAAATATGTTTAATATGGATGTATATGTATAGACTATATCAGATTGTGTGCTGTCTTGGTAAGGGTGGTGGGGAGGAAGGGGGAGAAAAATTTTAAACTCAAAAGCATATGGATGTGATTATTGATAAATCAAAATAAATTAATAAAAAAAAGAAAAGTGTTTTGTAATTGTGTTCATATAGTTTCTGGGTTTGTTTTGATAGGTAGACTCCTAAATATTTTATGTCCACAGTAAATTTAAATGGAATTTCTCTTTCTATCTCTTGCTGTTGGACTTTGTTGGCAATATACAGAAATGTCAATGATTTCTTTGGGTTTATTTTATAGCCCGCAACTTTTCTAAAGTTGTTCATTATTTCAAATAGTTTTTTACTTGATTTTCTAGGATTCTTTCAGTATAGCATCATATCATCTACAAGGAGAGATAGCTTTGTTTCTTCTTTGCCTAGTCTAATATCTACAATTTCTTTTTCTTCTCTTATTGCTAAAGCTAACTTTTCCAGTATAATATTGAACAACAGTGGTGATAATGGACATCCTTGTTTCACCCCTGATCTTACTGGAAATGCTTCTAGCTTGTCCCCATTACATATGATGTTTGCTGAAAGTTTTAGGTAGATGCTACTTACCATTTTAAGGAAGACTCCATTTATTCCTATGCTCTCTAGTATTTTTAATAGGAATGGGTGTTGTACTTTAACAAAAGCTTTTTCTGCATCTATTGAGATGATCCTGTGGTTTCTGTTAGTTTTGTTATTGGTATGATCAATTGTGCTGATAGTTTTCCTAATATTGAACCAGCCCTGCATTCCTGGTATAAATCCTACCTGGTCATAGTGCATTATTCTTGTGACAAGTTACTGTAACCTATTTGCTAATATTTTATTTAAAATTTTTGTACCTATATTCATTAGGGAAATGGGTCTATAATCTTCTTTCTCTGTTTTAACTCTTCCTGGTTTAGGTATCAGCACCATATTTGTATCATAAAAATAATTTGGTGAGACTCCTTCTTCAACTATTTTCCCAGATAGTCTATATAGTATTAGAAATAATTGTTGTTTAAATGTTTCATAGAGGTTGCTTATAAATCCATCTGCCTCTGGAGATTTTTCCCTAGGGAGTTTATCATAGGCTTGTTCAATTTCTTTTTCTGAGACGGGGTTATTTAAGTATTTTACTTCCTCTTCTGTTAATCTAGGCAATTTATATTTTTGTAAATATGTATCCATTTCACTAAGATTGTCAAATTTATTGGCATACAGTTGGGCAAAATAGTTCATAATTATTATTTTAATTTCCTCCTCCTTGGTAGTGGATTCACTGTTTTCATTTTTGATACTGGCTAAAGTGAGTCCAAGATGGGAGAGAAAGACAATGACGGCACGAACAATACATTAACTGATGTAACACCCTCAAATCTACGAAGCACATGTGTGGTCTCACTTGAGCCTCAGCACAACCCTGGGGGGGAAGGCACTGTAGATTTTAGCATTATCACTTTATAGAAGAGGACAAGTGAGGCTCGCAGAGATAAAGTGACCCGTCCAAGGTCATAGGGCTAGTAACTATCTGAGGTGGGATCTGAACCTCCAGCCTCCCTCGTCTCCAAAGCCAGAACTCTATGCTAAATAGACAGTCTCTCCAAAAATGGTTCAATGTCCGCAGTGTACAGTGTTCCAAGGGAAGGAAGGTCAGGCTGCCCCTTTTTATGTATGTAAGCATTTAGAGATATAAAACTTCCCTTAAGAACTGCTTTTACTGCATCCCTTAAGTTTTGGTATGTTGTCTCATTCTTGTAATTTTCTTGAATGAAGTTATTGATTGTTTCTATGATTTGTTGTTTGACCCAATCATTTTTTAGGATTAGATTATTTAGTTTCCATTATTTTTAATCTATATTTTCATGGCCCTTTATTACATATAATTTTTATTGCATCATGATCTTCATAGGACGCATTTAATATTTCTACCTTTCTGAATTGGATTGTGTGGTTTTTATGCCCTAGTACATGGTCAATTTTTGTGTATATGCCATGTACTGCTGAGAAAAAAGTATATTCCTTTCTATCCCCATTCAGTTTTCTCCAGAGGTCTATCATACCTACCTTTTCTAATGTTCTATTCACCTCCTTAACTTCTTTCTTGTTTATTTTGTGGTTAGATTTATCTAGTTCAGAGAGGGGAAGGTTGAGGTCCCCCACTAGTATAGTTTTGCTTTTTATTTCTTCCTGTAACTTCCTGAACTTATCATCTAAGAATCTGAATGCTATAACACTTGATGCATATATGTTTAGTAATGATATTACTTCATTGTCTGTGGTGACTTTTAGCAGGATCTCTTTTGATAAGATCTATTTTTGCTTTTTCCTTGTCTCAGATCAAGATTGTTATCCCCACTTTTCATCATTTAGCTGAAGCCTTTTACCTTTACCCTGTGTGAGTACCTCTGTTTCAAATGTGTTTTCTGTAAACAACATATTGTAGGATTATGTTTTTTAATTAAAAAACAATTCAAATTTTTTAAGGAATTATTTTTTTTCAGTTGTCTTTTGTATCTCTTTTTCTATTTGGCAAGTCTAATTTTTAAGGAGTTTTTTTTTCTACTGAATTTTATGCCTCTTTTTTCATTTGGCCAATTCTTTTTTTTTTTTTTGAGGCATTCTTCTCCTCATTGCCTTTTTGGACCATTTGATCTAGTCTGTTTTTTAAGGTATTATTTCTTTCTGCATTTTTTGTGTCTCTTTTATGAAGCTGTTGCCTTGTTTCGCATGATTTTCTTACATCACTCTCATTTCTCTTCCCAATTTTTCCTCTTCCTCTCTTACTTGATTTTCAATACCTTTTTTGAGCTCTTCCATGTTTTGCGACCAATTCATATTTTTCTTAGAGGCTTTAGTTGTACGATCTTTGATCTTGTCATCGTCTTCTGAGTGTGCGCTTTCACATTCCTTGTCATGATAGTAACTTTATATGATCAGAATTTTTTTCTGTTGTTTGCTCATTTTCCTAGCCTACTATTTGGCTTTTAACTCTGTTAAAGTAGGGTTCTGCTTCCAGGGTGGTGGGTGCACTGTCCCAAGCCTCAAGATTTTTATGTAGTTGTTTTCAGAGATATTTATGGGGGCTTGTAAGTTCTCAGTTCTTCTAAGATGGTGATCTAAGGAGAGGTGTTTCTTACTCTCCTGGCCTGTGATCTCATCTGTTAGTGACCACAAGCACTCTTTTCTGCCCTGGAACTATGAGGAGAGTCCCTGCTCACTGTGACAGTAAAGTCTGGTGTGCTAGTGCTCCTCCTCACCCTGAGACTGCCACTCAGAACTGTGACCTGGATCTGAGTATGGGCAAAGCAACAGAGTTCTGCCTCAATGCTAGCAAAGAAACACCTGTAGTCTCCTTCTGACCAGTTGTTCAACTTTCTTAATACCTGTGCTGTGGGAGCTCTGGAAGCAGCTGCTACTGCATTGGTCACTCACCAATCCTGCTCCTCATTTGCCTGGGCAGGGGCTAAACTGGCACTGCCTGGGTTGAACTGTATTCTACTCTCACTCAGTTGTGACAGATCTTTCCTGCTTACCCTCTAAGTTGTCTTTGGTGTCTATGAGTTGAGAATTCTAGAAAATGCCACTGATACCACTTATTCAGTTACCCTATGGCCTGCTCCTGGTTTGCCCAGTCAGGGCCTGTGCTGACATGGCCTGCACTGGACTGCACTCCTCTTACCCTGGTACAACAGACCTTTCCTTCTGACCTTCTAAGTTGTCTTAGACTCGAAAATTGTCTTTGTTTTTTGGTGGGTTCTGCTGTTCTAGAATTTGTTTAGAGACATTATTTAAAGTTATTTGGAGGGGTTTGGTGGAGAGCTCAGGTGCATTCCTGTCTTTACTCCACCATCTTGTCTTTGCCTCCCCTAGAATCTTCTTAATAGCAGTGAAGTAGTAAAAGATGAGAAAGGTACAGGATAATAGTTTGAGGATATGCCAAGGTTTTACTTTAAAAAAAAATGATTTTACAATGAAAATGACCTGAATTCTTATAGGTGGCAGGAATGGAGTCACTGGAGAAGCAGGGAAAAATGGCAAGAGGAAGAGAGAGTATATGTCTACCTCACTGACTAATTAGTCAGATTCCTAGGGCAGATGGCAAATAGCATCACTGATAAAAGTAGACGTAGTATTGTTGGTCAGGAGAAGATATTACTTATTATCCTCTTAAGCTAGAGAAAGGGACTAGAAGATAAAAAAAATGTTCTGAGGTGAGGAAGAAGAGAAATAAAGAAAAAAAGAACTTATAGGTGTTCTCTTTTTTTTTGTTTGTTTGTATTTAAGAGGAAAAGTTACTTGGTTATGGAGTTGGGACTTGGAGGGGAGAATATGTGAAGCATCTGTCCTGGGGAGTAAAATATTGTCAATTTGAAATGAATGGTAAAAGAATTATTGTGGAACAATGATGGCGCACTTGAATTTAGATAACATTAATCTATAATGGACCCAGCTACTGGGTTTATTGATCTCATGAATTCTAGCTTGGAAGAAGGAACATTGAATAGATCATTGTGAGACTGGAGCGGGGGGGGGGGGGAGAATCCAGTTCTGAAGACTGGAATGGTATTATTGTTGAAATTTCAAAGATATAAACAATTCAAAGGTAGAAGAAAGTCTCTCTTAGGTCAAATACATGACATTATGGTCATTTGTTCTTCACAATAGCAACTTTGTCGACCTGTTTAAATGGCGGGTTAAGACAGTGAAGTAAAATCAGGATGGAAGTGAAGGGAGAGACAGTTTGAGACAACACTGAGGTACTAGAGATGGCAGTGGAGCTAAAAGAAAGGTTCCTAAGAAATGAGATGGTGGGAGAGGTATAGTAAATTGCAGTGAGACAGAACTGTCAGGGTTCAGGATCACAGGTCTATAAAAGTTTGGAATGATGGATTCTACCCATAGAACTATTTTGGTTTCTTAAAGATATTTAGGCATTTATTTGACTTCCTGAGCATCTCTATGTCATACTCAAGCTTCACTTCCACCTCCACACTAAGAAACATTGAATCTATCCCCCACCTTGGGTTCTCATAGGAGTATCTACCCCTCCCTTTGCCATCTCATTTTAAAATGTGATATCTTCCCCCCTTAGTAAGTTATCTTTCTGTAGTCAGGGCCTTTCTTGCTTACTGGTATTTGAAACTCCTGTGCTTAGCATAGTTCCTGGCACAGAGTAATTATTTAATACATGATTATCTAATTATCTACATGATCTGTATGCTATGTTGTAAATCCTATGGAAACCCAGAAAATAGGTCATTCTATTTCCATGACATACTTTCTAACAAATAAATTTTGCCCTCTAACTCAGAGTGAGCCCAGGGTGTCCCCATTATAGATACAAATTTGCATCATTACAATAGAGGAAAAAAACATGTTTTCTAATGTTTCCTTTTAAATGAAACCAAGGTACAAATTTGTTAGATAAAAGGTTGTCAAAGTGAAGATGTTTGTACAGTGTTTGAAGGTATGTTTGGGGAAGGGGGGGACACTGACACTAAAAAGGATTTGGGTAGAGAGAAATCAGTATCCTCCCAACTAGGCAAGATGTTGTTGTTTTTTAACATGATTTGAAATGCTACTATGTTTGTCTCCTGCTTACTCTTGTTCCTATATAAGCAGAGGTAAAATCTCTCCAAATGCCACAAATAGAATGTCTCAGGTTCCCCACACAAGCACCCATGAAGTGAAAATTGGTACTTTGGCACAGTTCAATGGGTAAGTCAATTCAGTTAGTCAATTATTACATTCTACCTCCTGAGTTGTGTTTTCCCCCCTCTGTTATTGTTTACCACTGAATAAATATGTTCCTCTCTCCTGTGCTAGACACTGCAGACTCATTCACAGATCCCACTGGCTCCAGTGGGAAGCACATACATACATGGAGGGACTCATTTGGTTCTTGATTGAATCACTTGATTGCATGCGTATATGAGGCTTGCCTTCCATCTTTCAAGACCCAGGGATTGTTTTAGTTTGAAATGAAAGTGGTGCCTATGCATGGGGAGCTGGTTTAAGGAAAGAGACAGTTCTCCAGACTAAACAAAATAGTATTTCCTAAGAGATAAGATCAAAATCGAGTGTATATATTTTATGTCTCACAGGCAGTATGACTAGAAACATTTTGGAGAGTCAGCAGTATCTCCATTCAAACTCAACCTCTGATGCGTTGATGGTGAAACACTTGTGACTGAGTCACTTAACCCTACAGTGACTCAAGCAGTTCTCGAAGACTATACCTTTCAAAAAATGTTGGACCTACACTGATAGAGATTTCCTATGCCTATGAAATCACAGATCTAATCCTTCCCTATGGCACAGAACAGAGATTCTGAATCTCAGGTAGGTATATCTATGAGGGATGTATGAATATGGGAAAAATATTATAATTATGACTCTTTTTTTGCTTTTTGGTGAGGTCATTGGGGTTAAGTGACTTGCCCAGGGTCGTGCAGCTAGTAAATGTCAAGTGTCTGAAGCTGGATTTGAACTCAGGTACTCCTGACTCCAATGCCAGAGCTTTATCCACTGCACCTTCTAGCTGCCCATAATTATGACATTTTTAAAGTGTCCATTGTTATCACCAGACTACCAAAGGGGTCAATTTCTCTTTTTCCTCTATCTCTTTCTCTCTCTGTCTCTCTCTCTCTTTCTCCCTCCTTCCCTTCCTGCCTCCCTCTCTCCCTCCCCCCTCTCTTTCTCTCTCTCCTCTCTCCTGCACTCCTCCCTCCCTTACACACACACACACACACACACACACACACACACACAGAACTTGAGTCAGAGGAATTATGTGTTTAATAGGTGAATCATATGCGTGCATGTGTGTATTTGTGTTTGTGTATGTGTAATACTTGAAATCATTGATAGAAAATTGAGTTCAAATCATTTATAGGGTATTTATACTATATATTTATCAAGAGTGGGGGCGCAGATAGTTGGTACAGTTGATAGAGCAATGGGAACAATCAGGAATCTCATCTTTTTGAGTTCAAATCTGACCTCAAATTTTTTTAGCTGTGTGACTGGGAAAGTCACTTAACCCTGTTTGCCTTAGTTCCTCATCTATAAAATGAACTGGAGAAGGAAATGGCAAACACTCCAGTATCTTTGCCAAGAAAAGCCCAAATGGGGTCACAAAGAGGCAAATACAATTGAGATGGCTCAATAACAACAACAATATAGCAAAGGTATATATCAAGTTATTTCTCTGATCTATTTCATGATTTTTCAGGGTGATGAATCTTTGGGAGTCAGACTGCATCCCCTTAGGAAGGGTTGGGACAGATCTACTTGACATATTCTCAAATCAGGGTGGAGAGATTTGGGATGAACTAGTTAGTCAAGACTATTATGGGAACTGACCCTTGTTCTGGCCTATAAACTAGATTTCACTAACCTTTTTGAACCATCTCCTAGACAGCAAGAGAATGAAGAACAAAACTGAGATGGAGGAGGTATGTGTTGTGGGAAAGGGGGTTGAGTTGCTCCAGAGATGTGCTAATGGTTGCTTTGAAAAAGATCAAAATGGGAGTGCTCATATCCTGAACCCTATATTTAAAAAATCTAGCCCATGCTTAAAGTAATGGACTTTTTTATTTGTGCTGTTAGAGGGAAAGTCATGTGGGGGCAGCTAGGTGATGCAGTGAATAGAGCACTGGGCTTGGAATCAGGAAAACATGAGTTCAAATCTGTACTTAAACAGTTAGTATCTGTGTGACCCTGGATAACTGTTTGCCTCGGTTTCCTCATCCGTAAAATGGAGATAATAATCTCACCTACTTCCCAGGGTTGTTGTGAGGTTCAAATGAGATAATAATTATGAAACTCTTACCCCAATGTCTATTGCATAATAAAAGCTATTAAAAAGTTAATTTTTAATATTATCATTTGACTGAATATAAAACATTTGAGAGAGCAGGAGGCAGGAGTAAAAAAGAATGGGTACAAGGATAGCCTAATGATTTCCTTTGGGCTGGGATCTATACCTTCAAACTGTGGCAGCTCCTCAACTTTGTGCTTACCTTCATCAGTACTAAAGACTACAGAGAGTGATTAAAAAGAGCTAGAGAAGGGTTACATTTAGGGATATTGGCTCTTGCCAGGAAACCTCAGACAGTATCATGGAATCGTGAATTTCAGTTCATATAAGGAAAAAGTTCATGATGATGAACCAAGTCTCCTACATTCATTTCCTAATATGTTACTCAGAACAAAAGTCATGACTTGTCAAATAACAAAGCAGATGTACCACAAGAGAAGATGGGTTCTATTCAGGTGGGTGGGTAATTTGTTTCCTTTACAATGAAGGAGTTTTCATTCAGCTAGGAAGAAGGAAGTTGTTAACCTAGAAGCTGTCAGACATCAACCAAACAATTTTTTTTGTAACGTGCCAGGTAATGTGCTAAACACTGAATATACAAAAGTAAAATCAGAACAAATCCTATTTTCAAAGACTTTGCTTTCTAAAGAGAGACCACTTATTTACATTTTTTTGCAGATGTTTCAGTCAAGTATGCTTTTTTGTGATCCCATTTGAGATTTTCTTGGCAAAGATACTGAAGCGGTTTGCCATTTCCTTCTCCAGCTCATTTTATAGATGTATATACTGAGGCAAACAGGGTTAAGTGACTTGCCCAGGGTCACATAACTAGTAAGGTCTGAGGCCAGATTTTAACAATGGGCTTCCTGACTCCAGGACTGGTGCACTATCCACTGTGCTACCTAGCTGTCCTACATACACATAAGTATACACAAAGCAGACACAAGGGCACTTTGGATATGTGAGTGGGGTGGGATGGATGGGGTTCCAAGAAAGACAGGTGAAGAGAAAGGAGTACTAGGCAGAAGGTGATAATATAACTATAGAACAGATAATCTTTTGGACAGGGGCATGATGACAACTTGCTCTTTTTTTTTCTTCATTAAAACAGTATCTATTTATCTGTGTGTATACACACATATATGTATATATATATATACATATTCGTGTGTTTATATTTATAAGTGTATATGTGTGTATGCAATAATCTACTATAGACTGATGCCATATTTTACCCAATGGGAAACTCTGTTGCTTCCTTTTATAGGATGCAGAAGTCCTTGGTTAAAGTTCCAGATATCTTGACTCATCCTTCAAATGCAAAATGAGAGAGGCCGTAATTTATACAGTAAGAGGAATGCAGAATGGATATTCCTTTTAATAAGCCCCAGTCTCTCCCTAAAACAAAGGCCTACATTTGAAATATTCTTCTGGTGTTTTATGGCCATGAGTCACGAAACACTGCAATATAAAGAGATGAAAATTAGTATGATCCAGAGAGAAATGGAGATTCTCACCATGGTGGTGATTAGATTGTAACACATTCGGAAAAAAAAAAAAAAAGAAAAAGTATTTACCACAAAGGAGCAAGGGAAACAATGTCATCATACACATATATAGATATGTACATATGCATATCCATATATTTATGTGTATATATATATGCATATACATGCACAAATGTACATGCATGCGTATGTGCACGAGTGCATATATACATACATACACAGATGTATAGATGTATACATATGTGTATATACATATGCATATATACACATATATATGCCCATGCTTATGCATATACACCCATATGTAAATTATATAGACTTGTGTGCATATGCATACATGTATACACATATGCATGTACATATGTGTATATACATGTACATATGTGTACATGCATGCGTGTATTGGTAAGTGTGTGTATGTGTGTGTGTGTGAAGACAGGCTTTTCTCTTCAATTGGAGAAATTGAGAGATAACATATGCATAGCTTATACATTACCAATGAATTAATTTATCAATAAACATTTATTCAGCTCCTACTACATATTAAGCATTGCTAAGTACTGGGAGTACAACAGACAATCCCTCCTCTCAAGAAGTATACAATCTAATGGGGGACACAACGTGAAATTAAATACACAAAGCAAGCTACAGACAGAATAAATAGGAAATAATTAACAGAGGGAAGTCACCAAAATTAAGGGTCTTGGTGAAGGTCTTTAGCAGAAGAAGTATTTTCAGTTGGGACTTAAAGGAAGCTAGGGAGATCAGTAGGTGGAGCAGAAAAGTGAGATTATTCTCAGCATGGGGGTCAGTAAAAGAAAATGTCCAGAAGTGTGTGTCATTGGATGAAGAGTATGTGTTGGAGAGTAAGGTGTAAGAAGTCTTAAAAGGTAGAAAGCAGCTAGGTTGTGAAGAGCTTTGAATTCCAAAGAAAGCATTTTGTATTTTATTCTGGAGGCAATCAGGAGCCAATGAAAGTATTTTAATGCCAAAACAAAATGAGGAACACCTATAGCATGTTGCGCCATTCAATATAAGAAAGTACATGGGCAAAAAATATGTAAATGCAAACCACACCATTAGTAGAAATATATGAATTAATGAGATCCCAGATACAATTGGACTAAAAGACTGGTCAAACAGAGACGAGTGAGAGATTTCAAGGGAAAGAGGATTATTTCCAACTGGAATCAAAAGGAAAAGTTTCAACAAGAAATAAGTGACACTTGAGATAAGTCTTTGAGAAAATAAGGAGCAACAAGTGATAGGAGGGTACATTCAGTGCTAAATCCTTATATATATATATATATATGTATATATATATATATATACACACACACACAAAGGATTTATAACTTGAAAGTTCTTTAGATATCATATAGTCCAATAACATAATTTCACAGATGTACGTCCTGTATATCAAAGGAGAGATTAATAAAACTGAAAGTAAGAAAACCATTAAACTAATAAATAAAACTTGAAGCTGCCAGACTTCAGCAAGGACTTGGAAAGGCAAGAGAAGATTCAGAGATCGGTAAGTAGAATGAGATGGCAAGGAACTGACACTTCAGGATATCTGAGGTTCTGTTAAAAGAAATGGATGTTTCTCTTTTGGAAAAGGTAATCTCATGGGTGGCAAGATTGTTGCTTTAGAGTGATTAAAGGGCTAGCATGTAAAAGATAATTTAAACTGGTTTCATTTGGCTACAGAGGGCAGAACAAGGAGCAATGAACAGAAGGTTAAAATAGACAAATTTAGACTTTATGTCAGGACAATTTCCTAACAATCAAAAAGACATCCCAAAGTAGAATGGAATACCTCTGGATGTAAAGGGTCTCCTTTACATAGAAGGAATTAGGCAGCAGGTGTTCCTGTCACATATATTGAAGTAGGACCTCTTTCTCACTATACATTGAATAAATGATTGATAAAATCCCTTCCAACCAGAGGTGTACTAATAAATGCTTAATTATCAAATCTTAAATACTACTACATACATACTACATACATTTCAATTTTTCTTCATCAGTTTCTTAAGTCTAAACATTCAATAAAACAATAAATCAATAAATGCTTTGAATGATTTGTCAAATTTTAAGGGATAAAATGTTCAGTCTGAAAATTTAATAATCTGCTTTCCTGGGTTGGTATGAGCTTGCTCCAGCACATCCATTGCCATGTCAGAAATTCAGTGATTTTTCATTCTGTGAAACTGTGACTCAGAAGATTAAAGTGACTTGTGTAAAGACACAACTACTAAGTAGTTTGTGAAGGCTGGAAAATCAGCCTGAGGAGCCTGGAGTCCATGCAGCATGCAATGGGAAGGGAATAATCAGATGTGCCTTGGGAGGCAAAACTCGTGTTCCTTCAAGTTTAGATACACTTGGCCTACTTCACGTTTTATAGAACATTCACTTTCTGCATTCTTGGATAC
Source organism: Vombatus ursinus (assembly GCF_900497805.2). Classification (NCBI taxonomy): domain Eukaryota; kingdom Metazoa; phylum Chordata; class Mammalia; order Diprotodontia; family Vombatidae; genus Vombatus; species Vombatus ursinus. The sequence continues at coordinate 408,380 of NW_020954642.1, forward strand.
TCAGTGCAGACCAATGCTGTTTCAAAGCTTCTGATTCCCTTGACCCCACCAAAGAAGACTTCTTTTGTCCTCCTGGGCCCACTGTTTCCTTACCATCAAACAAAGGTTTCATTCAACCTCATTTCAAAACAGCCATGCCTTGCTCTTTACTGACCCTCAGACTCAGTCTCAGACACCCCTGACCTACTTAGGCAGGATTGCACCCCCATATTGGGCAGGACAGAGTCACACTCCTTTATTTGTTGACCTTCAATTTCTGAAAATTATATTATGAGAGCTATAAATCAACAGCTGTCAAGTTTCCATTTGAAAATAGTCCATTCTGCCCAAGCATTTCATTTTGCACTGAATTTGACATACAAGGTCTGGGGCTGGAAGGCAGCATCTGTTCTATTCAAAACACTGAACAAAAAATGAGGCATTTTATTAACTTATGGAAACTTTGGGGAAGTGGTCAATTGATTTTTTTTTCAATTCCTTGTGCTTTGCATCAGTGATCTTTCACCAAATCAAATGGCTTCTCCTTGACTTTGCAGACCTTTATTTTTACCCCCTCCACCCTCCAGAAAGACTCTCCTTTCTGCTCTCAAAGATAGGCAGCTAGTTACAAAGCCTCTTGTTTTTTGTCATTTGAATGAATACACATGATTTAGAGGTAGAAAAGTTGAAATACTCTCTCTTCTCACTCTAATGCTATTGAAGGGATAGAGGAAATGTTTCTTTAAAGGTACTTGACAAGAAAGGATGACAAGAAAGTCAGTCACAGGACAGAGAGACAGAGACAGACAGACTCAGAGATAGAGAGACAAAGAGAGAAGTGGAGAGAAGAGGATGAGAGAGGGAAGAAGAGGGGAAGAAAAAAAGGGGGAATCATTCACACCCTTTGACCCAGCAATACCACTTCTAGGTCTGTATCCCAAAAAGATCTTAAAAATGGGAAAATGACTCACATGTACAAAAATATTTATAGCAGTTATTTGTGTGGTGGCAAAAAATTGGAAATTGAGGGGGTGCTTATTAATTGGGGAATGGCTGAATGAATTGTGGTACATGAATGTAATGGAATACTACTGTGCTATAAGAAATAAGTAGGCAGATTTCAGAAAAACCTGGAAAGACTTACATGAACTGATGCTGAATGAAATGAGGAGAACCAGGAGAACAATGTACATGGCAACAGGAACATTGTGCAATGATTACCTGTGATAGACTTAGGTCTTCTTAGCAGTAAAATGATCCAAGATAATTCCAAAAGACTTGAAATGGAAAATGTTGAACATATGTGGAGGAAGAACTTTGCATTCTAAGGACTGATTAAAGCATACTATTTTCACTATTTTTGTTTTTTTTTTTGTTTTTTTCTTTCTCATGGGTTTTCCCTTTTTCTGATTCTTCTTTCACAACATGATTAATGTGGGAATACGTTTGACATGACTGTACATGTATAACCTATATCAGATTGCTTGCCATCTTGAAAAGGGAGGGAGAGGAGATAAGGAGTGAGAAAAAATTGGAGCTCAAAATTTTATAAAATTAAATGTTGAAAACTATCTTTACATGTAGTTTGAAAAAAAAAACCACTATCACAGGGGGAAAAATTGTTCCAGACAAGATGATGGAGTTAGGCAGGAACTCCCTGGAACCCTCCAAAATTCCCCTCCAAACAATTTGAATACCACCTCAGAGCTGATTTAGGAGTGAGAAAGCAACTAATCAGCTCAGTAGGAAAGGTCTGTCTCACTTGAGTGGGAGGGGTGGTCCTAGAGAAGCTGCAGCCAGCCTCACAGCAGGCAGCCTGCAGCAATGCTCTGAACACCAGGGCAATCCACCAGCAAAGCCCTGTTCTACTGCAAGTCCAGCAGCCCCAGAAACAAGCTCTTTTGTGCAGCATGGTAAGGCCTCAACTCTGTGGCCACCCATCTGCAAAGGTTACCAGCAAGGCCTCATCCCCATTTCTGACAACTCATGAGGACTACCCCAGGGCCTGTCAACAAAAAGACCCTGAACCTAGGGCCATGCCAGCAGCGAAACTACACCCCAAGGCCAGCCAACAAGACCATGCCAGGGCAGGCCAACAGCATGCAACTAAAAAACAAAACAAACAAACAAACAAACAAAAACCTAGAAAAAGAACAAATTAAAAATCCCCAATTAAACACCAAATTAGAAATCCTGAAAGTCAAAGGAGAGATTAATAAAATTGAAAGCAAGAAAACTTTAGAACTAATAAAATGAGAAGCTGGTGTTATTAAAAAAAAAAAGAAAAAACCCAATAAAATAGATAAACTGTCCATTAATTTGATTTAAAAAAAGGAAAGAAGAAAACTAAATTAACAGTATCAAAAATAAAAAGGGAGAATTTGCCACCAATGAAGAGGAATTTAAAATAATTATTAGGAGATATGTTGACCAATTGTATGACAATAAATTTAGCAATTTAAATGAAATGGAATCAATATCTTGATATATATGTATATATACATATATATATATATATAAATTGCCCAGATTAACAGAAGATGAAATGAAATAATTAAATAACCCAATCTTAGAAAAATAAATTGAAAAAGCCATCAGTGAACTTCATAAAAAAATATCCCCAGGGGTAGATGGTTCACAAGCTAATTCTACCAAACATTTAAAGAACAAATAATCCCAATAATATACAAACTGTTTGGAAAAATTAGGAGAAGAAATTATCCTATCAAATTCCTTTTACAACACAAATATAATGCTGATACCTAAACCAGAAAAAGTCAAAAGAGAAACAGAAAATTATAGACAAATTTCCCTAACGAATGTGGATGCCAAAATTTTAAATAAAATACTAACGATGTAATTATTAGTAAGGGAATATATCACAAGGATCACACACTACAACCAGGTGAGATTTATACCAGGAATTCAGGGCTGATTCAATATTAGGAAAACAATCAGTGTATTTGGCCACATTAGTAACAAAATCAACAGAAATCATATGATTACCTCAATAGATGCAGAAAAAGCCTTTGATAATATGTAACACACATTCCTAAAAAGAAAACACCAAAGAGCATAGGAATAAATGGAGTTCACCTTAAAAAGGTAAGTAATATTTATCTTAAACTATCAGCAAGAATTATATGTATGAAAATAATCTATACGCCTTCTCGATACAATCAAGGGTGGAGGAAGTATGCCCATTATCATCAGTATCTTTAAATCTTGTTATAGAAATGCTAATTATAGCAATAAGAGAAGAAAGAAGAATTAAGGAATTAGAATAGTCAAGAAGGAGACAAAATTATCATTCTTTGCAGATGAAATGATGGTATACTTACACAATCCTAGACAATCAACTAAAAACACTAGTGGAAATAACTTAACAACTTTAGTAAAGTTGCAGAATACAAAAGAAAGCTCACAAATAATCAGCATTTTTATATATTATCAACAAAGTCCAACAGCAAGAGATAGAAGGAGAAATTTGGGTCAAAATAACTGTAGACAATATAAAATAGGAGTCTACCCAACAAGACAAAACCAGGAACTATATGAGCACAATTACAAAACACTTATCACATAAAGTCAAATCTAAACAATTGGAAAAACATGAATTGTTCTTGCATAGACCAAGCCAATACAATAAAAATAAAATTATTCCTAATTAATCTACTTATTCAGTGTCATTCCAATGAAACTACCAAAAACAATTAAAGAGCTAGAAAAAATAATAATAAAATTCTTCTGGAAGAACAAAAGGTCAAAAATAACAAGGGAATTAATGATAAAAAGTGTGAAGTAAGGTTGTCTAGCCATAACAGATCCCAAAGTAAAGCAATAATTATTATTTTTTAAAATCTGGTACTGGCCAAGAAATAGAGCAGTGAATCAGTGGAATAGATTAGGGGCTCAACACGTTGTGGTAAATGACCATAGTATTATAGTTATGATAAACGCAAAGATCCAAGCCTTTGGAACAAAATCGTATTATTTGACAAAAACTCCTGTAAAAACTAGAAAACAGGTGGCAGAAACTAGGTATAGACCAACAACTTACACCTTATACTAAGATAAAGTCAAAATGTCTACATGATATAAATGTTGATACCAAAAGCAAATGAAGAGAGTGTGTAATAGTTTACTTGTCAGACCTATGGAGAATGATGGAATTTGAGACCAAACAAGATATAAAAAATACTACAAAATGTAAAATAGATAATTTTGATTATATAAAATTAAAGTTTTTTGTCCAAATAAAACCTAATCAACTGAGATTAAAAGGAAAACAGAAAACTGAGGGAAAAAAATTACAGCAAGTATCTCTGATAAAGGTCTCACTTCTCAAATACATATAGAATTGAGTCAAATTTATAAGAATAAAAGTCATTCCCCAATTGATAAATACACAAAGGATATGAACAGACAGTTTTTAGACAAAGAAGTCAAAGCTATCAATATTCATATAAAAATGTTCTAAATCACTATTGATTAGATAACTGCAATTTAAAACAACTCTGATATACCACCTCACACCTATTAGATTGGTTAGTGAGACTGAAAAGGAAAATAATAAACATTGGAGGGGATGTGGGAAAACTAGGACACTAATGCACTGTTGCTGGACTTGTGAACTGATCCAACCATTCTGTAGAGCAATTTGGAACTATGTCTAAAAGGCTATCAGACTGTGCATGCCTTTTGATATAGCTGTACCACCACTAAGTCTGTATCCCAGAGAGGTCATAAAAAAAGAAAAAAATAACCTATTTGTACAAGAAATTTATAGCAGCTCTTTTTGTTGTGCTTAAGAATAAAAATTGAGGGGATGCTCATCAATTGGTGCATAGCTGAACAAGTTTCATATGATTGCGATGGAAAGTAAGAAATGCTATAAGTGCTATAAGAAGTGATGAGAAGTAAGAATTCAGAAAAATCTGGAAAGACTTACATGAACTGATAAAAAGTGAAGTGAGCAAAACCAGGAGAATGTTGTACATAGTAACAGCGATGAAGAATTGTGAATGAATTAACTATGCTCAGCAATAAAATGATACAGGACAGTCCCAAAGTACTCATGATTAAAACTGCTATCTGCCTCCAGAGAAAGAGCTGACGACATCTAAATACCTACCAAAACGTGTTATTTTCCTTCCTTCCTTCCTTCCTTCCTTCCTTCCTTCCTTCCTTCCTTCCTTCCTTCCTTCCTTCCTTTCTTTCTTTCTTTCTTTCTTTCTTTCTTTCTTTCTTTCTTTCTTTTTATCTTTTTTCTTTCTTCTTGGTTTTCTTCCACAAAATGACTTATATAAGAATATGTTTTAATATGCTTTACATAATTGCATATGTATTACCTATGTCAGATATATACTATCTGAGGGAGGTTGACGGAGAGGGAGAGATTGGATTTAGAACTTAAAACTTAAAAATAATAAATGTTTAAAAATTTACATGTAATTGGGAAAAATAAAATATTACACATAGATTATTTGGTAACTTTGGAAAGAACAATTTCATTATAATTATGAAGTTAGAATTTTTATTGTAAGGGGTTCAGGAGAGACTCATAGGAAAGAAATTGGTCACTTATTGTAGATGGCTTTCTCAGGCAGTTTAGCCACAAAGCACAGAAAAGATATAGGATGATAGTTACCTTAGATAGAATGGTAAAATAAAGGTTTTTTGAGGTTTGGGGAGAAATGAGGTCTCTTGCATACCCAGTGAGAAATGAGCTAGTAGATAGAGAAAAACTGAAGATAGGTAATGGCTTGGAATAACAGAGGGGTAATCTCTTGGAATTAAAGAGGGATAATCTCTATCATCTAGCATTTTCCTATTCTGTCATATTACCCAATCTGATAGATGTCAGTTAGTACTTCAGTTGTTTTAATTTGCATTTCTCTAATAGTATTTAGAGCATTTTTTCATATGATTATAGACAGCTTTAATTTATTAATTTGAAAACTGCCTGTTCATATCATTTGACCATTTATCAATTGGGGAATGACTTATATTCTTAAAAATTTGACTCTTTTCTCTATGCATTTTAGAAATGAGGCCTTTATCAGAAATACTGGCTGTAAAAGTAGTTTCCCAATTTTCTGCTTTCCTTCTAATCATGTTTGCATTGATTTTGCTCATGCAAACCCTTTTAAATTTAAATTTAATATAATCAAAATTATCCATTTTACATTTCATAATGTTCTCTATCTCTTGTTTGAACCTAAAATCCTCCCTTCTCCATAGATCTGACAGATAAACTATTATTGGTCTATGCCTGGTTATTGCCATACTATTTTCCAGTGTTCCCAGCAGTTTTTGCCAAATAATGAGTTGTTATCCCAAAATCTGTAGTCTTTGGGTTTATCAAACAGTAGATTGCTACTGTCATTTACTACTGAACGACCATTTATATACCAGCCCAAGGCTCTCCATCCCTTTTGTGTCCTAAGAGAAGTAATCAAAATAAAACTAACATTCCTTCCAGAAAGACACACCATTGCATTCCCCTAAAGCCAACTTCCTATTCCCTGTGCTACAGAAGAAGAAGAAGAAGAAGAAGAAGATGATGATGATGATGATGATGATGATGATGATGAAGGACAAGGGGTGGGGATGCATATCATGAATTTCCACTTTTAAGAAAGTATGAGAGTTCTGCTTCTGGGAGCCAAGATGGCGGGGTAAGAAGTAAGTTGCTCTCAACCTCCCTTATTAATCTCTGAAAGACCAGAAAATATTGCCCCAGGAAAAGCCCTGAAACAAGTAAATCAACAGAAATACAGGGTGCAGCAGTCCAGTAGCCCAGGTAGCTTGAGGGATTAATGGGAGGAAGGGGAGCAGTATAGAATGGGAGGCATCCCAGCAAGCTAGCAGAAAGCCTCGCCTCAGCATATCAGGGGGAGATCCTGAACCCTAGGTGGTGGAGCAGGCAAACAACAACGTCAGGACCCCCTAGTACCTGAGTAAGGGCAGTGAAACCAGTGGAAATCAGCTCAAAAACAACCACATGCCTCAGTGTTCTACAACAACCAAGTCTCCCAGTGCCTCAGCAAAACTCTGGGAAGTGCTCCAAGGGTGCACTAGGATGTGTAATATGATATTCTGTAAGGCAAAGGAGCTTGAATTATAACCAAGGATCAACTACCCAGTGAAAATGACCATAATCTTTCAGAGGAGAAAATGGATATTCAATGAAATAGGGAACTTCCAAATATTCCTGATAAAAAGACCATAGCTCAACAGAAAATTTGATCTTCAAACACAAGACTCGAGACATAAAAAGGTAAAAGGGACAGAAAAAAACAACAACATGTTATTAATAAGGGCAAAGTGTTTACATCCCTAAAAGGGAAGATGACACATAACTCTTGAGAATTGTACTGTTATTACAACACTTTAAAGACGTATACATAAAGGGGGTGGGTACAAGTTGACTTTGATGTAATGATAAAAAAAAAATCTAATCAATTGGATTAAATGGATCTATGCAAGTGGATTAATCTGATCTAACTAAGGGAATGTACTGGGAGAAAAGGAAAGGAGGAGGCAGACAAGAGTACATTATGCTACAGGAAAAGGCAAAAAAAACATTACAGTAGAAGAAAAGAAGGGAGGGAGATGAGCTTTGTTTGAACCTTACTCTCATCAGATTTGGCTCAAGAAGGGAAAACACAATCAGTTAGGTATAACAATCTAACTTGTCCTATATGCAGCAGGAGGGAAAAGGGGAAAGAAAAAGGAGGAGGGAAAGGAGGGAAGAAGTAGTAAGGGTAAAGGAGAAGAAAATGGGAGGGAGCTAATAGAAGGGAGGTGGGACTGAGGGAGGCAGTGGCCAAAAGCAAAACAATAGTGAGGAGGGAAAAGGAGAAAGGAGAAAGAAAAGCATAAATGGGGGGAAAATAAAATGGAGAAAAAGACAAATAGTAATCATAACTGTGAGTGTGAATGGCATGAGCTCTCCCATAAAACAGAAAGCGATAGCAGAATGGATTAAAAAATAATAATAACAAGATTCATTTGGAATAGCAAAAGTCCAGAATATCAAAGGAACTAATGAAAATAAATGCAGGGGAAGGTGGTAAAGCTGTTTGTATTATAAATCAGCAGTCATCAAAACTACTTGGTGCTGACTAAGAAATAGAGTGGTGGATCAGTGGAATAGGTTAGGTATGCAAGACACAGTAGTCAATGACTATGCCAATCTACTATTTGATAAACCCAAAGACCCCAGCTTCTGGGCTAAGAACCCACTCTTTGAAAAAAAAAACTGCTGGGGAAACTGGAAAAAAGTATGGCAGAAACTAGGCATAGACCAAAATCTCACACCATATACAAAAATAAAGTCAAAATGAGTTTATGTTTTATATATAAAGGCTGATACTATAAGCAAGCTGGGAGAGAAGGAATAGTCTACCCATCATATTTATGGAGAACAGAAGGATTCATGACCAAACTGAAGATAGAGAACATTACGAAATGCAAAATGGATAATTTTGATTATATTAAGTTGAAAAGGTTTTGCACAAACAAAGCCAATGCAACTAAGATTAGAAGGAAAGTAGAAACTTGGGAAAGAATTTTTACAAACATTGTCTTTCATAAGGGCCTCATTTCTAAAATATATAGAGAATTAGGTAAAATTTATAAAAGTACAAGTCATTCCCCAATTGACTAATGGTCAAAGGATATGAACAGGTAGTTCTCAGATGAAGAAATTAAAGCCATTTATAGTCATATGAAAAAAAAATGCTCTAAATCACTATTGAATAGAGAAATGTAAACCAAAACAACTCTGAGGTACCACATCACACCTATCAGATTGACCAACATAACAAAACAGGAAAATGATAAATATTGGAGAAGATGTGGGAAAATTGGAACACTAATGCATTATTGGTGGAGTTGTGAAATGATCCAACCATTTTGGAGAGCAATTTGGAACTATGTCCCAAAGGCTATGAAAATGTGCATACCCTTTGATCCAGCAATAGCACTTTTAAGGCTATATCCCAAAGAGATCATACAAGTGGGAAAAGAACTCACATGTACAAAAACATTTATAGCAGCTCTTTTTTGTGGTGGCAAAGAATTGGAAATTGAGGGGATGCCCATCAATTGGGGAATAGCTGAACAAGATGTGGTGTACGAATGTAATGGAATACTACTGTGCTGTAAGAAATGATGAGCAGGTGAACTTCAGAAAAACCCAGAAAGACTTGTATGGACTGATGCTAAGTGAAGTGAGCAGAAGCAGGAGCACGTTCTACACAGTAATAGTCACATTGTGCAATGATTAACATTGATAGGCTTAGTTCTTCTCAGCAATACAAGGATCCAAGACATCTCCAAAGGTTTCATAATGGAAAATGCTATCCACCTCCAAAGAAAGAACTATGGAGTTTTAATGAAGATCGAAGCATACTATTTGCTATTTTTTTCCTTATGTTTTGTTTTGTTTCCTCTTCTTGATGGTTCCTCCTATTGGTTCAAATTCTTCCTTACAACATCACTAATGTGAAAGTATATTTAATAGGAATGTATATGATTAGACTATATCAGATTGTGTGCCATCTGGGGTGGCGGGAAGGAAGAGGTAGAAAAATCTAAAACTCAAAAGCCTATTAAAGTGATTATTGATAAATCAAAATAAATTAATTAAAAAAAGAAAGTATGAACCTACATTTGACAAAATACAACACCCATTCCTATTAAAAGTACGAGAGAGCTTAAAAATAAATGGAGTCTTCCTTAAAAGGATAACATCTATCAAAAATCATTAACAAGCATTATATATAATGGGGATAATTTAGAAACATTTCCAATAAGATCAGGGGTGAAACAAGATGTCCATTTTCACCATTGTTATTCAATGTGGTACTAGAAATGTTAGCTGTAGCAATTACAAAAGAAAAAGTAATTGAAGGAATTAGAATATGCAAAAGATATGATAGTATATTTAGAGAATCCTAGAGAATCAAGTAAAAAAATACTTAAAATAAAATAAAACTTAGAAAAGCTATGGGATATAAAATTAACCCACAGAAATCATTATCATCTGTATATTTTACTAACAAAGCCCAGTATCAAGGAACTGAAAAAGAAATTCCATTTAAAATTACTGTAGACATTATAAAACATTTAGGAGTTTTCCTGCCAAAATAAAACCAGGATATATATGAACACAATTATAAAACACTTTTCACACAAATAAAGTCAGATCTAAATAATTGGAAAAAATATTAGTTGTTCCTGGGTAGGCCAAGCTAATATAATAAAAACCACAATTCTACCTAAATTAATTTATTTATTCAGCACCACACCAATCAAACTACCAAAAATACTTTATAGAGCTACAAAAAACAATAACAAAATTCATCTGGAAGAACAAGAAGTCCAGAATATCAAAGGAACTAATGAAAAGAAATGCAAGGGAAGGTGGCCTAGCTGTATCATATCTTAAATTATATTATAAAACAGTAATCATCAAAACTATTTAGTACTGGCTAAGAAATAAAGTGGTGAATCAATGAAATAGGTTAGGTATGCAGGACACCATAGTCAATAACTATACTAATCTATTATTTGATAAAGACAGACTCCAGTTTCTGGGATAAGAAATCACTGACAAAAACTACTGGGCAAACTGGAAAAAAATATGTGTCAGAAACTGGGCATAGACCAACATCTTACATCCTACACCAAGATAAGATCAAAATGGGTAAATGATTTACATATAAAGACTGATTCTATAAGCAAACTAGAAGAGCAAGAAATAGTTTACCTTTCAGATCAGTGGAGAAGGGAAGGATTTGTGACCAAACAAGAGATAGAGAACATTATGAAATGCAAAATGGATATTTTTGATTACATTAAATTGAAAAGTTTTTACACAAACAAAGCTAATTCAACCAAGATCAGGAGGGAAGCAAAAAACTGGAGGAAAAATTTACAACATTGCCTCTGCTAAGGGCCTCATTTCTAAAATATATAGAGAACTAAGTCAAATTTATAAGAATACATGTCATTCTCAATTGATAAATGGTGAAAGGAAATGATCTGGCATTTTTCAGAGGAAGAAACTAAAGCTATCTGTAGTCATATGAGAAAATGTTCCAAATCACTAATGATTAGAAAAATGCAAATAAAAATGACTCTAAGGTACCACATCATACCTATCAGATTGACTAACATGACAAAAAAGGACAATAATGAATGTTGGAGAAAATGTGGGAAAATTGGAAGACTAATGCATTCTTAGTAGAGTTGTGAAATGATCCAATTATTTTGGAGTGCAATTTGGAACTATGCCCAATGGGCCATAAAATTGTGCAAACCCTTTGAACCAGCAATACGATGTCTAGGGCTGTATCCCAAAGAGATCATAAAAATGGGAAGAGGATGCACATGTACAGAAATATTTATAGTAGCTCTTTTTGTGGTGTCAAAGAATTGGAAATTGAGGGGATGCCAATCAATTGGGGAATGGCTGAACACATTCTGATATATGAATGTAATGGTATGCTGTTGTACTATAAGAAATGATGAGCAGACAAACTTCAAAAAAACCTGGAAAGACTTGTATGGACTGATGCTGAGTGAAATGAGAAGAACCAGGAGGACATTGTGCACTGTAACAGCCACATTGTGTGATGACTGACTTTGATAGATTTGGCTCCTCACAGCAATTCAAGAATCTAAGACAACACCAAAAGACTCATGATGGAAATTGCTATCCACAGACAACTTTGGAGTCAGACAGCAGATGAAAGCATACTATTTGTTCTCCTCTTCCTTTGTTATTTTGTTTTATTGCAACATTTTTGTGGTTCCTCCCATTAGTTCTAATTATTCTTTACATCATGACTAATGTGAAAATATGTGTAATATGAATCTATCAGTAGAGTCTATACCAGATTGTATGCTGTTTTGGAGAGGGGAGAGGAGAGGAAGGAGGAGAAAATTTAAAACTCAAAATCTTATGGAAGTGAATGTTAAAACTAAACATAAATAAATTCATGATAAATAATAATAATAATAATAATAATAATAATAAAAAGAAAGTATGCACCTTGCCATCTAATAGAGGGTTAAGGGATGGGGGAAATTAGAACTCAAAATCTTATAAAAGTGTATGTTTAAAACTAAAAATGAAGAAATAAATTTTTAAAAAATTGAATTTATATTTTTAAAAACTGTAAACCAGAAAAATTTAAAAATAAAGTATGCACCTAGAGCATAGGAACAACTTTTGGTTTTGTATGCAAAGTGACTACATCAGTGCAAAGTGCCTAGAATGATTTTTTCATTCTTTTTTTTTTTCATTTACATTAGGGTTAATGGATGAGAAGGAGTTTCACGTATAGGAAAGAGTGTGTGCAAAAGAATGGAACTGGCAAAATATAGAATGTTTATGGGATATTGAAAATAGGCCATATTTGCCTAGACCATAGACTATATAATCTGTGGAGAGAAAGAAAAATATATAGTATAAGAGTGGAAAGTGAAAGTGTTGCACACTTGAAGAGGGCTTCAAAAGTCAGGTTAAGAAGTCTACATTATATTTGAGATTCAATAGAAAGCCTTCCAAAATTTCCAAGCAGATATACATATGCAAGAGTATTCTGACAGATTGTGTAGGACATAATCATGGTAGGAGAGAAGGGAAGCAAGGAGATGTGTTACAAAGCTATTGCTATAGGCTAAGCAAAAATGAATGAAGAACTTGACTAGATTCAGTGTTGTGGGAATAGAAAAGTGTTAAGATATGAAATGTATGGGCAGAGCCAAGATGGTGGAGTAAAAGCAGTGACTTGTTTGAACTCTCCCCCAAACCCCTCTAAATACCTGTAAAAAATGTTTCTAAACAAATTCTAGAGCAGCAGAACCCACAAAAAGACAGAGTGAAACAAGTTTCCAGCCCAAGACAACCTGGATAATTGATGGGAAAGTACTATTTAGAAGTAGGAAAGGTCTGTCAGACCTAGGTGAGAGAGGAGTGTGGTCTGGCCCCAGTTCTGGGGTAATCCAGGGGCAGCAGCTGTTTCCAGAGCTCTTGACCCACAGATGGTGGGGGGAATCCAGTGACTGATCAGTGGGGGGAGTGCAAGAATCTCTTTGCAGGTACTGAGGCAGTATTCTCTTGCTTTGCCCATGCTTGAATCTTCTGCTATATGAATGTAATGGTATGCTGTTGTACTATAAGAAATGATGAGCAGACAAACTTCAAAAACACCTGGAAAGACTTGTATGGACTGATGCCGAGTGAAATGAGAAGAACCAGGAGGACATTGTGCACTGTCCTTGGTGGCAGTCCTGGGGCAAACAGGAGCATTAGCATAGTGGAGTTTGTGGCAGCAGTGGAGAGGGAACCCTCCTCTCATTTTCAGGGCAGAAAAGAGTGCTTGTCATCACTCATAGACCAGAGCACAGCCAAGGACAGGAGTAAGCACCTCACCTTTGATCATGTCACCTTGGAAGTACTGAAAATTTACATGTCCTTAGAAGTATCTGTGAAAACAACTGCACAAAACCCTGAAAGCTTGGGACAGTACATCCAAAGCCTCCAAGAAAAATATGAGTTAGCCTCAGACCATGGAAGAGTTCAAAAAAGACTTTGAGAAGTAAGAGAAGTAGAGAAAAAATTGGGAAGAGAAATGAGAGTGATGCAAGAAAATAATGAAAAACAAGTCAACAGCTTGCTAAAGGAGACCCAAAAAATACTGAAGAAAATAACACCATAAAAAATGAACCAACCCAAAAGGCAAAAGTGGTCTAAAACACCAATGAGGAGAAGAATGCCTTTAAAAAGCAGAATTGGCCAAATGGAAAAGGAGGTCCAAAAGCTTACTGAAGAAAATCATTCCTTAAAAATTAGAATGGAGCAAATGGAAGCTAATGACTCTATGGGAAATCAATTACAAAACAAAACCAAAAGAATGATAAAGGTAGAAGACAATGTGAAATATCTCACTGGAAAAAAAAACTGACGTGGAAAATAGATCCAGGAGAGATCATTTAAAAATTATTGGACTACTTGAAAGTCATGATTAAACAAAAAGCCTAGACATCATCTTTCAAGAAATGATTAAGGAAAATTGCCCTGATATTCTAGTACAAGAAGGTAAAATAGAAATTGAAATAATCCACCAATAATCTCCTGAAAGAGATCCCAAAAAGAAAACTCCTGGGAATATTATAGCCAAATTTGAGAGTTCCCAGGTGAAGGAGAAAATATTGCAAGGAGCCAGAAAGAAACAATTCAAATATTGTGGAAACACAATCAGGATAACACAAGATTTAGCAGCTTCTTAAGGGATCAGAGGTTTAGAATATGATATTCCAGAGTTCAAAGGAACTACAATTGCAAAAATGGACATTCAGTGAAATAGAGGACTTTCAAGCATTCTTCACGAAAAGACCAGAGCTGAATAGAAAATTTGACTTTCAGATACAAGACTCAAGAGAAGCATGAAAAGGTACACAGGAAAGAGAAATCCTAAGGGACTTATTAAAGTTGAATTATTTATATTCCTACATGAAAAGATGATATTTGTAACAGTGACCCTACTCACTGTTAGGGTAATTGGAGGGGAAAAATTGAGTTGAAGATGAAGAGATGATTTCTAAAAAATAAAATTAAGGGGTGAGAAAGGTTTATACTAGGAGAAGGAGAAAGGGAGAGGTAGAATGGGGTAAATTATCTCACATAAAATAGGCAAGAAAAAGTTTTTACAGTAAAGGGGAAGTGGGGGGAAGATGAGAGGGAATGAGTGAATCTTACTGTCATCAGATTTGGCTTAAGGAGAGAATAGCATACATATTCAATTGGGTATGGGAATTTATCTTACACTTCAGGAAAATAGGGGGAAAGGGATAGGAGAGGTGGAGATGACAGAAGAGATGGCAGATTGGAAGAGGGTCTAATCAGAAAGAAAAACTTTTGAGGAGAGACGGGGTCAAAGGAGATAATAGAATAAAAAGGGAGTGGGATAGGACAAAAGGAAATAGAGCTAATTTTACACAACATGACTATTATGGAGATGTTTTGCATGACTACACATGTATAATCTGTATCGAGTTGCTTGCCTTTTCAATGAGAGTGGGGGGGAGGGAGGTAGGGAGAAAATTTGGAACTCAAAAATTTAAAAACAAATGTTAAAAATTGTTTTAACATGCAACTGAGAAATAAAATATACAGGCAATGGGGTATAGAAATCTATTATTCCCTACAGGAAAATAAAATGGGAAGGGGATAAGAGAAGGGGAGTGATAGAAGGGAGGGCAAATTGGTGGAAGGGGCATTCAGAATTCATGCCATCTTGGGGTGGGGGAGGGGCAAGATGGGGAGAAAATTTGTAACTCAAAATCTTGTGGAAGAGAATGTTGAAAACTAAAAGTAAATTAATTTAAAAAATTAAAAATATATGAAATGTATCCAATTCAAAGATTACATAAAGTATTTCATATTTATAGGGTTCTTTAAGACTTAAAATTACAATTCATGAAAACAATTCAATGAAATAGTTTAATCAATTTCCATTTTGCAGATGAGGAAAAACACAGAAGTCAAGTGACCTCACTAAAACATGTCAGGATTAAATGTTTAATGTGGGATTCAATCTCAGGTCTTCTTATTGCAATACCTGTATTCTTTTTATCATATCATATCTTCCAGGATAATTAGACACAGTGTCTATGAATGTGCTTAAGAAACAAGCAATAATATCTTACCATAAATCTTTTCTAACTATTGATTTGCATCCTTCAAATTCCTTAGGAATCCTTAGGAATCTTCTTCTCTAGAAAGTAACTTAGTGGTGCAACTGACTCCTCTTTTCCATGTGACTAACTCTGGGGAACTTTTAAATGTCAATAGGATTCTACGTTAAGCTAAAATACTACTCAACATATAAACAAATTTAATCCAACAAGAAGAGAAATTTTACGAATTATAAAAAGCACATCGACATTCAGAGAAAATTTTAGCTGAGTAAAAAACGTATAAACCTATTAAACATTGAACCTCTAAATTGAGGAAATAATTCTTAACTATAGCCCTATAAGATAACTACAAAAGAATAAGCAGAGGCATATGATAATTTTTAATTTATTCCTAAAGATCGACACAAAAAATTCTCCAAGACTAAACAATTATGATATAAATAAATATCTTTCTTATGCCAACCTGGATGTAATGTGAACACATATTCCACCAAACTTCCTTTGAAAAAGAGATCATATTTCCATTTGTCTCTTTCCATCTTTTCCAACAGATGAGATCCAGTTCTTTCACATGTACAGGTTCTCCTATCTGTTACAAAATCTAAAGATTCCTCAGATTTCCCCAAGTGTTGGAAGCAAAATCTCACCAACTCTTTTGTCAGGAGTTAAGGGCAAAGGCATATTTTAATGTCTACACAGTCTAAATGGCTAGAAGCTATAGAGATATCAATCACTAATATGATACTGGAGAAGGTAATGAAGCAGGCAGAGTCATAGGAAAGCTTCCCTGGAAGAAAACTAGTGCAATAAATTGACTTTTGCATTAGTAAACCTTTATGAGTTATTGTAGCCAAAGTGGATAGGGGCAGGGAACTCATCACCTGGTAGCCAGAACTATGGCAATAACTGTCTCTACTTTTAGCCAGGCAAATATTCTCAACATTCACAGTATGTCATCATACTCTTACTCGAAGCCTTCCTGTCTTCTACTCCTGCTGTTTGACCAAGTATGGTGCTAATGACATGGTCTTGTGAGCTTAGGGTCACTTCTATTTACACAATGCTGGATAAGGGAATAGTGGGAAAGACTTGATTAGAGGAGTGCATAAACAGATGAAGGGACATTGTATTTTGGGAACAACAAGAGAAAAAACACACAGAGTATATTGAGGGAAGGAACAATTAGATGTCTGACATGAAAGGAATTCTTGTTGGGGAATAAATGAAAATAAATTTGGAAAGGAAAAATGATACCAGTTTTAGGGAAGCCTTGTCATAAGCTAAATAATGTATTGGGACTTTGGGCAACGGTAAGTCACTGATGTTTTTTGAGTATAGAAAAGTTTGGTGAATTGATCTGTGATTTTGTCAGTGAGAAGGAACTCTCACTCTAAGGGATTTCTACAGTCATTATGTTGTAGCAAATAAATTCCTGTGGAATTAACCAAATCATATAAAGCATCAGTGAGTTCCCTGTAGCTGTCAGACATAGAATTTGAGCCCCAGGGCTTTCTGACTAGAAGCTCAGAATTGTTTCTTGATCCTCTATCCAACTGAAAATTTAAAAAATGCTAAAGGGAAATTTAAAGATAATTTAGATGAACCTTTTCTTTTCATAGATGAGGAAATTGAGATACATTTGGGAGAAAGGACTTAACTTTGCCACATTGAGAGTTGGAACTGAACTGGCACTAGAATTCTGGTCTCTTCACTCCCATTCCTATTTTTCAGGTACACCTTGGATATTAATAATTGACTTTGTCAGTTAGTCAATAAACATTTAATATGTACTTACTGTGTGGAACTGTGCTGAGCATTAAAAATACAAAGAGATGCAAAAGACTATCCCTGTTCTCAAGGAGCTCACAGTCTAATAGGGAGAGACAACATGTAAACAACTATGTACAAAAAATCTAAGTGCAGAATAAATTGGAAACAATCAACAGAAAGTGCTAGTATTAAGAGAATATTGAGAAGAGCTTCTTATATAAAGTAGGATTTTTACTGGCACTTGAATGAAGCCAGCAGCCCTGGTAGCTGTAGATAAGAAGCGGGAACATTCCAGACAGGAGAGATAGCCAGGATATCTTAGAAAATGGAAAAACTTTTGACAGAAGAATTTTTTTTTTAATTTCATATGAAGCCAGGTGAGAAGTGATGAGGATTTGAATTTTGGTACATGATCTCTCTTTCCCTTACTAGTGTGGATGCTGTCTTATCACAAAATCATGAGGACTTGGAGGTATTGATATAACTGAATAGCTAATTACCTTTGACTGTAATTAATTTTAATATTGTAAAATTATAAATTTAATTATAGGTTCATAGGAAAATGTGTAATGTCATTTGCCCTGAAGTTTTCAGTTGACCAGTACGGGTTCTAAAAAGCCACAATCAAGTACATGGGCCACTATGTCAATCAAGTAAGAAAAGTTATCTGTAAGAAATAGAAAGACTAAAGGATTTTCTCAGATTGAGTGGTTATGGAAAATTTGTGAAACATTCATAGGCTGCTCAATGATCTCGCTTGTGTATATGTCTTTAGAAAAAAAAAAGATTAACAAAAAATCAATCTGGCCTGATTTCTGCTACCAATCAGATATGAACATCCATTTTATGTATCTGGTGAACTGTTCCATGCATGCATAAGTTTTGTTTTATATGAATAAAGTCAAATCTGTATCTGACCTGTATCCTTATGCTAGCTTAGAAAGCTTAGAAAGTATGGGCATAATTTTGTATGAAGTGAATTATTGGTTACAAGAAAATTGTTGCATTTTTGAATAGACCATTTTATGAGAGTGAGACTCTATCTTACACAAGAATTAAAATTCTTGGCTTCTAAGGGATTAAAGTTGATTTGAGACATAAATAAAATTAGCTGTTTGTCATATAAAAGTACAGGTAAGAGTCTGATACTTCCATCAGAGACCATACTATTGAGGTTTGTGCATTGTGGTTGATTGACTCAATCCTCTTTGCCTCACAATAACTTTGGGTAACTGGTGGCCACAACAATTGTGTGATCAAGTGACACTTGCCAAGATGGGAAAAAATGATTCTTAAAGACTCAAGTTTTGTTACCAAGAGGATATTTTATTGTTGAAACAATGGTAGAAATTGGCATTATTTAATAGTGCACTATACTAGATTGTATTTGATCCTACTTATGCTACCATGCCACACCTACATATGATAAAACAATAGGTGCTAGTCAAGGAAGTTGACTCCATAGCCATGATACCATTAAAAAAAGATGTTGGATATTTGTGACGGATGATACTTTAATTTAGATAAACATATAAAATGTGTGAGACTTCTTAAGTTGTTTGTAAGGAAACACTATTCTGTAATCTTGTGAATCATAAGTAATATTAGGTCTGAATGTTACATGTATATACTTTTTTTTTAAACTCTGGAAAGAGATAAGGAAAAAAACAACAACATATGGATCAAACAATAGACCTTACTGTTCCTCATGCATGGCACTGTTTCTTCTATCTCTATTTTCTTGGGTAATATATCCTTATGCCTTAAATGCACTCTCTCTTCGTTTGCAACTCTTAGAATTTCTGATTTCCACCAAGTTTCATCATGAGATTTACCTTAACTTGAATTCATTTCTGATTCCTCCAGTTGCTGAGGAAATCAAACATTCAAATTATTATGTATTTAGTTTGTAATATAGTAAGGATATACATTTTGTCTTTCTTGGTCACATCACATATTCCTTGAAGGCAGGGAAACTTCCAGGTTTCTTTATTAAACCCAAGAGCCAAACACAGTGGCTATTACATACAGACTCTTTATAAATGTTTATTGAATGATTTTAATAAGCAACATACTAGAGATCATGGACTTTTTTAGGTGATGTACAGATCCTATTAAATGTGAAGTTGTTTCTGTTCTTTTTAGTGATAATAAAGTAAAGTTCTATATGAATCATTTTCATTGTATTTTGACTTTTTAATTCTTAAAATAATTCTACATGTGCATATATGTACATATTATATATACATATATATGTATATATATAATTTTGCAGTAGCTGCTAAAATTTATCTCAATTAAATAGAGTATTTTTTCTTTTAATTGCAGAAGATTTCTAGTGTCAAGTATGGTAGAGCTATGTATGGCTGCCTATAATTTCTCAGCTAATAGGGTAATTTATTCATAAAGCTAATTGGTGATGAGCAGATTATTAAAGTTACATTGTGTGTCATCCCTTTCAGGATCATGTCATTTCCCCCTGCACAGGGATATGTCTTGCCTGAAACTATGTGTCAGGGTAATTAAATAGCCTAGTATAAAACCACCAGTGACTACATCTCTTATTGTTGAGTGAACACTGAGCCTAAAATTGCTACTGCACCATAAATGGTTTATGTATGCTATAAAGGATGTTCAGTAGTTAACATGAGCTCTGAGCTAAAAATCCATTTGTAGCTGAAGCTGGAAAAATGGTATCAGAAATTAGCTTTAATGATAAGTTTAGAATATCTTTAACTTAATCCTAATGAAATGTGCAAAATTATCCAGTT
This sequence comes from Vombatus ursinus, assembly GCF_900497805.2. Taxonomy (NCBI): domain Eukaryota; kingdom Metazoa; phylum Chordata; class Mammalia; order Diprotodontia; family Vombatidae; genus Vombatus; species Vombatus ursinus. Next base: position 428,620 of record NW_020954642.1, read on the forward strand.
ATATTCTTTACTAACTTTGTGTTAAGGCATCCTGTGACTTGACCTTTATTTTATGACAAGATATTTGAAAGGTTGATTTGTATGAGTCATAAGCATAATTATCAAGCTTTATAAAAAAGATAATGGATTTTGGAATTACTTTGTGTTTTTAAGGGCTTAAAATATTATCTTGTATGAGTGGATCTAAAAAAAGGTATCCCAATTTTTTTTAAAGTATCAAAGATAACATTTTAAATATGAATTAAAAATTAAAACTGGGCATGGGGAGAGCAGCAAGGGAAGAGAGAGAATAGCATAATTTCCTTAAATCTATATTAGAAATGTGGGGTTTTTTTCAGTCTAGATTTGTGATTTCTTTGTGGAAAAACCCCTCAATGGATATAAATCAGGGTCTCATCTGTAAACAGTCATACAGAATTGCTTGGCTCATTGAAAGTTGTGATTTGCCCATAGTCATATGTCCAGTATATTTAAATTAATTCTGGAACATAGTTTTCCTGACTGCAAAGCTAACTTGGTGGCAATTAACCAATATTGTCATCTTAGTGATACCAATGATAATGAATAATACTTTCTTGTTTATATTCACTGTTAGACTGTAAGATAAGGAAGCTCATTCCTGATGAGGTAGATTGCACATTCAACTTAGCCTGTATTGATATCTTTCCTCCCTACTGGATTGTAAGCTCCATAAGAAAATTAATGGTGGCCAGAGAATTTTCTATCTTTCCTAGAAGAGAACTCAGAATGATACTGGCTCAGTAAGTACTCAGAAAATGTTTTACAAATTAATAAATTGATGCGTTCATTTCTATATTACTATGGCCACAAAGCAATTCTTTGTATTTGTATTGAAATATTCTGTTTACATTGCATAGATTTCTCCCTGCATCCCTTCTCTTGTCCCTCCCGGAAGGCTATTCTGCATATCAAATATTTTTTTCAATGAAAAATAATAAAAAATCAATAAAATCAATAACATATTAAGAAAATTTGGTATTATATGCAATATTTCATATCTACTATTCCTCTGTCTTCTACCTCTGTAAATATGTGGGGTAAGATATCTTCTCTCATTCCTTCATTGGGACCAAGCATAAAATTGCTTTTAATCACCATTTAATAATTTAATAATTTAGTCACCATTAATAACCCAACTCAAACATGGGGGCCTTAAAATACCAATAAACAGCTCAGTGAATGTTTAAATGTGAAATATTCTACAACAGATCTAAGTGCTGTCTCCTAGGGCAAGCCTTTCCCAAACCTAGGCTTCAACCCTACTTATTAATGTGTTTTTCTATTCTTCAAATTGCCTTCTTTTTACTTATCTATATATGAATTATTTCCTCCCCCCCCCACTGTAAGCTACTAGAGGGCAGGTTCTATTTCATTTTATCTTTCTATGTCCAAATTATTACAGAGTCTTTTTCATACAGTAGGTATTTAAATGGTTGTTAAATTTAATTGCATTACAAACAAAATGTTGTCTGGAGTGAAGAGAAAGGATAGGTTACATCCACGGTCATCAGTGCTCTAATTTTTAAAATGAGGATTGGGTAAGGTGACTTTAAGATCTCTCCTAGCTCTAAGTATAATAGTCAAGTGATTGTCTTTAGTTAAGTCAACTCAGGTTAACAAAGATTGCTTGCTAAATGTGAGACACTTCTAAGATTTGGTTACAAATGCAATCAAAAAGAAAGACAGTCCCTGACTTACCTTCTAATGGGAAAAGATAGCACATAAAGGAACTGCAAGGGGAATAGGCAATGCCTTATTAGGAGCATGGTGATAAATTCCAGAGAGTGAAGCATGCTCTAGGGCTTCTTTAAAATGGAGCTTCAAGGAGGAATCCACCAAAGGAAGAAGGGAGCCTTACTCTCTGGAATTTGTCACTATGCCCCTAGTCAGGTATGCTCTACTCCTCTTTTAACACTCTATTCAATCGCCATTAATATGTAATGTAATGTAATTACATGCTTCCTTGTAAGTTATAGTTTTTTTCGATGAAGCTTGATAATATTCATATTCAAAGATGGGGAATAAAAGCAATGACTAGCTTGAGTGCTCCTCAAAGCTCCTCCAAATACCTGTAAAAAATGGCTCTAAACAAATTCTAGAGCAGATAATATCCATATGCTTTCTTTTCTCTGTACCTTGCTTGGCTTCTTTATGAGACATGTGCCAACTAGATCAGTGGGTTCAGGCTGTAGAAGGAAGCAGAGCATTTCCTTAGATAGCTACTTATCTATTTTTACCCCATTCAAAGCAACTAAGCTGATCGTAGAGCAGTCAGGAAGCAGAAAGGGAAAGGATGCTAAATTTATAATGAGAAGAATAGAGTTAAAATACTGACTCTGGTACTTACCACTTTATGACTTTGGACAAATCACCTTACTTCTCTGGCCTTCAATTTCTTCATCTGTCAAATAAGTGGGTCGAAAGAAAATAGTCTCTAAGATCCCTTCCAATACTATGCCTATGTTTTTATGATTCTATGTCCATCAAGCATTTTCATACAAGCCCTTTCATATAAGCAAGGGGTGATTTCTTTTTTAATTTTAAATATTTTCTTGATATTTTCCTCTTTCTTACATTATCATAGCATCCCACTTACCCCTCCTCTTTTACTTTCCAAAAACTCATCCTCTTTAACAAAATGAATTTTTTGGACAAGAAAAAAATCTGCACAACTGATCAATACTTTTTTTAAAAGTCTGAAAATATGCAATGTGTAACACCTACAGATCTCCCACCTGCATGAAGGGGTTATTTAGAGGTTTTTTCTCATTTTTTTTATTTGAATCTAATCTGACCTTCATTTTTTTACTTTATATTTGATTGTTGGTGTCATTGTTCTTTCCATTTATATTATTATAGTCACTATGTATACTGTTTTTAGGATCTCTTTGCTTCACTCTGCATCAGTTTATAGAGATTTTTTTTTCTTCTCTGTATTCATCATACACTTAATTTCTAACAGTACAGTTACATTCATGTACCACAGTTCATTTAGGCATTCCCCAATGGGTAGTCATCTACTTTGTTTCCAATTCTAATGTAAGACTGGCTCTCTTCACCTCACCCTTGCTTCTCTCTTCTCAGTTGATACCTTTTTTCCCTTTAGTATGTTTTTGTTAATGATGTTTTCCTCTCCTGCTTTCATCTGATTATATATTTATTCTCCCCCTTTTGTTCCTCTCAGTTAGTCAAGTAGGTTCCTCCATTCCTCTCCTCCCTTTCAACTACTCTTGTTCCTTAGTTTTTGAATTTATTTTTGGTCACTTTTCCTAAAATGATTTCTCTCACTCTCTTCAATATCAATCTTCTCTTTCTATTTACCCTAGATCCTCCTCCTTAAATTCAGGACCTCTTTAATTATTTGGTCTCTTTTTTTCTCTCTATATTCTTCATGTAATCAAAACTTCCGTGTTATATATTCTAGGCTCCCTCCTAGGCATTTTTTGCCAATTCATTGTAGGACTTACCCAAGGATTTCCTTTTCCCTTTGTGCCTCACTACCGGAACAATACCAATTATTGCAGATGTCAAAGAAGAAGCTGTCCCATGGTATGATACTCCTTCTACCACTAATCTTAAATCCCTTCTTATTGAACATTTTTCTATATTTGCCTATAAATCTCATCCCTGTGTCAATGAAACCCCACTACCCCAGTTGAAAGTTGTCTCTAGTATATCCAGTTCAGCCTCTCCCATTAAAAGTAGACTTTTCAAGCACCAAATCTCCCAGGCCTCATCTAGTGTAAAGTTTTTATCTCTCTTCATGGATCATCTCTCTTCACCATAGGATCATTCACAAGTTGAAACACCTCCCACCTCCAAAATAAGCATCCTTTCTCTCTTGCTCTTTTCACCCTCCTCCCTCCCTCACTCTCCTAGTGAATATTCTTTTTCTTAGACCATAGAGATAACTTTCTCCAAATTGATTATCATTGATTATGCCCTGGCGCATCACTCACTCATCTCTATACCCTTGCTCTTCTCCCCCACCCTTTATGTACTCTTCTATGTTATAATGTAGTCCCAATAAAAACAACTGATTCACCTGTACGCAAGTTGTCACAAATTCTGTGCCATTATGGATGTCTTCACCATTACTTCCACCAGATTTCTGACTTCTCTTCTGTCTCATTATATGCATTTAGAAAGGAGTCACTTACCATTCTCTCTGTTGTTACTTCATTGCTATTAATGTGTTTATTTGTTGCATTTATTCACTCCTGAATGTCGCTGTTGTGGGTGCTCAAGAGGCAAATAATTTCATTTTAAGGTTTATTTGTAAAATCTCCTGAATTATTCTTTATTATTGAATATCCATCTTTTGTGCTTTACGGTCATTCTCAGATTAGCAGAATAAGTAACCCTGGGCTGCATTCTGAGCTCCATTGTTCTTCAGAAACAGACATTATTCCATTTCCTCTTTTTACTAGGTATAGGGGAATAGTCTTACATTATTTGAATATCTCTTCCTTTGTATTTGAAAGTCTTTCTTCCGATGGTTTGTGAAATTTATTATTTCTGAATTGAATCGTTAAAATAAACCATTATATGTCTTGGAGTTTGCAGGCTTTTTTTTTCTTTTTTTTTCTTTTTTCTTTTTTTTTTGAATGTTTGTTTGTTTGTTTCTGGAGATCATCTCTGGATTCTTTCTTTCTTTTTTATTTATTTATTTTTGGGCAGGCAATGGGGTTAAGTGACTTGCCCAGGGTAACACAGCTAATAAGTGTTGTGTGTCTGAGGCCAAATTTGAACTCAGGTCTTCCTGAATCCAGGGTTGGTGCTATATCCACTGCACCACCTAGCTGCCCCTCTGGATTCTTTCAATTGGAATTTCATGTTCTATGTTTAGAAGTCACAGGCAGTTAACACCTTAGCTTGTTTTCATGCATACTGTCTTCAAGACACACACACATTTTTAATACACACACACACACACACACACACAAAGACAGATATAAATGAACAGATATCTTGAAGACTATATGTGTATGTGTTTGTATAGTATTGCATCATGAGCTTATTTTATCATTATATTGTTTTTTGCTTCCCTTCTAGGTTGTCCTTCACTTCTCTGTATTTGTCTTCACAATCTATCATTCTCTTTTTTGTTTCTTTGGTGAAGCTTGACACTGCAGATTCAAGTTTTTCTATTCTGTTCATTATTTTTGTTTTGCATAAATTCTACTCACACAATTCTCATTTCTCTTTTAAACCACTCAAAATAGTATGTTGTGGTTCTATGTACTCTTCAAATTCCACAATGTCCTGTGTCTTATCAAATGTTACATAATTTTCCTTAACTTTTCTGTATTTATTCATAACTGCCTAAACTCATTTACTACTTCTGGAAGCCATATTTCCTTCCATTGTTACTATTTTTTCCTGTTGATTTATCTATTTTTCTTCAAGGTCTTTTATTTTTCTTCTTTAAATCTTTGTTACTTTCAATCCCCCCTTCCATCTTATTTTCTTATCATTTACTTTCTGACTCTCTCCTTTCTGACTATTATTTTCTTGGGGTTGATTTCAAAGTTGATTTCAGCCTCCCCTTACACTAAGCAATCCACAGTTCACCAGCCTAAGTCCCTATCCCGTCTAACTTTTGAATGTTTAGAACTGGCCCAAGGTGGGAATGATGTTCTTCCTTTCAGACTTGGTAGAGTGCTACACAGCTCCCAACATGCATAGTGTCCTGTCCTAGTCACCTGTCTCACTCTCTATGTTCTGTAGTTCTCTGGCTCAATACTGTCAGTTCACAGCCTATTTTCTCTGTCACTGGCAATTCAGAACTTTGAAGGACTGCTGCTTCCTCGTTGCTGGCCTTGGCAGGTTTTTGTTCCTTAAGAAAAAAAAAAAAACACTTACAGTGGTCTGTCCAAAAGTAGAATGAACTTCCTGAAACTATTCAAGTTATATGGCTAAGCTGGTTGTCAATCCCCGGGCAAACCTCCTCAGCCAATGTCTCCATTGTACTGGAAAGAGGAAAATGGCATCAGAGTACAGGGGTGGGTTTTGGTGTAAAGCTAGTTGTGTCCTTGTATTTGCTACTGCTCCAGCCTTTGTGTCAGTAGTATGAGAGGTAATGGAGGGTAACTAACTGAGTTCAGCATCGGTGAGCATCAGTTCCTGGATTATGAGGTATTTTTTTTCCCTTCTATTTGATTTTGGGTGTCAGACCATCAAGACAGCTGAAGTTGACTTATTTTTGACACATAATTTTAGTTTTGGAGATGTTTGAGAAGTGGGGGTTTAAGAAAATGTTTAGTCTGATATTTTGTTGCTCATGTGACCCAGAAGTCCCCATGAGTTATTTTTTCCCAAGAAAAGTCTGTGATTTCATTGATGATATTATTCAACGCACCCATCTGGGCAGCATAAAAAGTTCTTTTTTTCCAAACTTTAGCAGATAGTCGTAATGAGTTACTCTGAAGAAAAATTAACAGAGCTGAGCAGTTCTGCAAGGCGCTAGTCTGTTTTAGTTGTAACAAGCAATCTATATAACAACAATTTGAACTAGAAAACTTTTGATCTCCCATCCAAGTATGAGATGCTGTTCTTATAAGAATACTAGTTTCTCAATTGAAATGACATTCTTATTAGTCTTATTTTTCTTTTCATTTTTTTTCTTCAGAAAGGCAGTTTAGTGAAAAGGAAAGCGAACTACTGACCTTTTTACTTATGTGTCTAGTAGAGATATATTCAAATCGCAATGTTATGTAAAGGATTGATATGTTAATTTAATATTAGCATCCAAGGAGGGAAAAGCAGTATTTTCTCTTAAATATTTATGACTGTGACCAGCAGATTTCTTCAGTCTTGGTATTATACAACAATTGTTACACAGTCTATGCCATCTGACCTTACAGGGAGAGGAAGCAGAAATCTATGTTTTCTAATTCAGATGAGTGAGGACTAAGGAACTCTTTTCTTTCATCAGTGATTTAAGACATTTGAATATAAAGTCACAGTCATTATATTAGGTCACGTCTCATCACATTAGAATTATGTGTGCACACAAGGACTTTAGGAAAAATTATTAGAAGGCACACAATTTTTTCTCCTAGAAAGGACCCCCAGTATTGGTAAGGAATAATAACAATTTATAGTTTGTATATTGCATTTTGAGAGGCAATAAGGTACAACGGAAGGAGAGCTGGCCAAAGGACAAAGAACCCAAACTCTGACATACACCGATACCTACATTACTAAAATCAACATTCCCTTTGTTGTTTATCATTTTTATTTAACTTATGAAACATGTCCCAATTTTTATTTTTAATTAGATTTTTAAATTTGTATTTAATTTTAATTTTTTGGGATAGAGCCAAGATGGTGGAATAAAAGCAGGGACTTGCTTGAGCTCTCCCCCAAATACCTGTAAAAATGACACTAAACAAATTCTAGAGCAACAGAACCAACAAAATGACAGAGTGAAACAAATTTCCAGCCCAAAACAAACTGGAAGATCACCAGGATAGGTTTGTTGCACCAGGCTAGGAGAGGAACACAGTCCAGCACAAAATGTGTCATCGCAGACTGGGCCCCAGCAAACCTGGAGCAGGCCTCAGGGGACTGGCTGCTGTGGCAGTTTTCAGACTTCTCAACCCACAAACATCAAAGACAACTTAGAAAGTGAGTAGGAAAAATCTGTCAAACTTCAGTGAAAGAAGAGCACTGTCTGGCCCCAGCCCCAGGGCAGAGGCTGTGGCAGTGGCTGCTTCCATATCTCTCAGCCTACAGATGGTGGGGGGATTGAGCAGCTGATCAGAGAGGAATTTCAGGAATCTCTTTGCTGGTTCTGAGGCAGGATTCTCTTGCTTTGCCAGTGCTTGGATCTGGGTCACAGTCCTAGAAGGAGTGCTGGCATGACAGAGCTTGTGGCAGAGGTAAAGAGGGAATGTTACAGTTCCAAGGCAGAAAAGAGTACTTGTGCTCTCTCACAGACCAGAGCACAGGCCAGACAAACAGTAGACACCTCTCCTTTGATCATACCACCTGGGAAGAACTGAAAATTTACAGATTTCTAGAAGTATCTCTGAAAACAGCTATACATAACCCCTAAAGCTGAGACAGTACACGCTCCACATGGAAGCAGAGTCCTACATTAACAGAGTTTAAAAGTCAAGTAACTGGTTTGATAAAATGAACAAACAATGGAAAAATACTCAGTCTATAGAATCTTACATTGGTGATGAAAGAAGATCGAAACATACAACCAGAATAAAACAACAAAGTCAAAGATCCTACATCCAAAGATCCCCAGAAATATGAATTTGTCTCAGGCCATGGAAGGGCTCAAAAAGGATTTTGAAAGTCAAGTAAGAGAAATAGAGGAAAAATCATGGAAAACAAATCAACAGTTTGCTAAAGGAGACCAAAAAAAATACTGAAGAAAATAATACCTTAAAAAATAGAGTTACCCAGGGGCGGAGCCAAGATGGCATAGTAAAAACAGTGACTTACTTGAGGCTCCCCCAAATCCCTCCAAATACCTATAAAAATGACTATAACAAAATTCTAAAGCAGCAGAACCCACAAAAAGACAGAATGAAACAAATTTCCATCCAAAGACAGCCTGGATGTTTGATCAGAAAGGTATATCATGCCAGGCTGGGAGAGGAGCTCAGTTTGGCAGCTGCAGAGACCCTGGAGCAGGCCTCAGAGGACTGAATTGCAGGCAGCTGTGGCAGTTTCCAGACTTCTCAACCAAGGAATGCCAAAGACAACTTAGAAGGTCAGTGACTGCAGTGGTGAGAGGGGAGTGCATGATTCCAGCCCTATTTCTTGGAGTGGTGGCTGATTCCTGAGCTTCTGGCCCACAGACTGAGGGGAAATTGAGTGGCTGATCAGAGGGGGATTGCAGGGATCTCTCTGCTGTGATCTCTTGCTTTGCCCAAGCTTGGATCTGGGTCACAGTTCTGGCTGGCGGTCCTGGGACGAGGAGGAGTGCTGGTGTGGTGGAGCTTGTAGTGGCTGCAGAGAGGAAACCCTCCTTACAGTTCCAAGACAGAAAAGAGTGCTCATAGACCAGAGCACAGGCCAGGAAAGGAGTAAACACCTCACCCTTGATCATAGCACCTTGGAAGAACTGAAAATTTACAGGGCCCTAGAAGTATCTCTGAAAAACAACTACACAAAACCCCCAAAGCTTGGGACAGTACATTCTCCACACTGGAAACAGACTCCTACCTTAAAAAAGAGTCTAAAACTCAAGTAATTAGCTGAGATCATGAGCAAGCAGTGCAAAAAGAGTCAGACTATGTTATCTTACTTTGATAACAAAGAAGATCAAAACATACAACCAGAAGACAACAAAGCCAAAGCTCCTACATCCAAAGCCTCCAAGAAAAATATGAATTGGTCCCAGGCCATGGAAGAGCTCAAAAAGGATTTTGAGAAACAAGTAAGAGAAGTAGAGGAAAAACTGAGAGTGATGCTAAAGGAGACCCAAAAAAAATACTGAAGAAAGTAACACCTTTAAAAATAGCCTAACTAAAATGGCAAAAGAGGTCCAAAAAGCCAATGAGGAGAAGAATGCCCTAAAAAGCAAAACTGGCCACATGGAAAAGCAAGTCCAAAATCTTACTGAAGAAAATACTTCCTTAAAAATTAGAATGGAGAAATTGGAAACTAGGGACAATTTGAGAAATCAAGGCACTGTAACACTAATCCAAAGGAATGAAGAAACTACAAGAGAATGTGAAATATCTCATTGGAAAAACAACTGAGCTAGAAAATAGATACAGGAGAGAGAACTTAAAAATTATTGGACTATCTGAAAACCATGATCAAAAAAAATAGCCTAGACATCATCTTTCAAGAAATTGTCGAGGAAAATGCCCTGATATTTTAGAACCAGAGGGCAAAATAGAAATTGAAAGAATCCACTGATCACCTCCTGAAAGAGATCCCCAAAAGAAAACTCCTAGGAATGTTGTAGCCAAATTCTAGAATTCCCAGGTCAAGGAGAAGATATTGCAAGCAGCCAGAAGGGAACAATTCAAGTACTGTGGAAACACAATCAGGATAACACAAGATTTAGCAGCTTCTACATTAAGGGTCCAGAGGGCATGGAGTATGATATTCCTGAGGACAAAGGAGTTAGGACTACAACATAAAATCACCTACCCAGCAAAACTGAGTATAATTCTTCAGGGTAAAAAATGATTATTCAATGAAATAGGGGACTTTCAAGCATTCTTGATGAAAAGACCAGAGTTGAATAGAAAATTTAACCTTCAAATACAAGACTCAAGTGAAACATGGAAGAGGTAAACAGGAAAGAGAAATCATAAGAGACTTATTAAGGTTGAATTGTTTACATTCCTGCAGGGAAAGATGATATTTGTAACTCATGAGTCCTTTGTCAGTATTAGGGTAGTGGGAGGGAAAAAATTATATGTATATATAGATAGACAGATAGAGGGCACAGGTGAGTTGAAGATGAAGGGATGATATCTGGAAAATAAAATTAAGTGGTGAGGGAGGATTATGCTGGGAGAAGGAGAAAGGGAGAAGTAAAATGAGGTAAAATATCTCACATGCAATAGACAAGAAAAGGCTTTTACAGTGGAGGGGAAATGGGGGAAGGTGAGAGGGAATTAATGAATCCTATTCTCAGAGGATTTGACTTAAGGAGGGAATAACATACACAATGGCATATGGAAATCTATCTTACCTACAGAAAAATAAGTGGGGAAGGGGACAAGAGAGCAGGGGATCAATAGAGGGGAAGGCAGATTGGGGGAGGGAATAATCAGAAGCAAACACTTCTGAGGAGGGACAGGGTCAAAAGAAAGAGTAGAATAAATGGGGGGGTAGGATAGGATGAAGGGAAATATACTTAGTTTTTCACAACAAGACTACCATGGAAGTGTTTTGCATGACTACACATTTATAACCTATACTGAGATGCTTTCCTTTTCAATGAGGGTGGGTGGGGAGGGAGGAAGGGAGAAAATTTATAACCCAAAGCTTTAAAAACACATGTTAAAAATAAAAAAAATTATAAAAAAAAAATAAAGTAAACCAAATGGCAAAAGAGGTCCAAAAAGCCAATGAGAAGAAAAATGCCTTAAAAAGCAGAAAAGGAGGTCCAAAAGCTCACTGAAGAAAATAATTCCTTAAAATTAGAATGGAGCAAATGACTCTATGAGAAGTCAAGAAATTATAAAACAAAACCAAAAGAATAAAAAACAAAATAGAAGACAAATGTGAAATATCTCACTGGAAAAAACAACTGACCTGGAAAATAGGTCCAGGAGAGATAATTTTAAAATTAGTGGACTATCTGAAAGCCATGATCAAACAACATGCTTAGACATCATCTTTCAAGAAATTATCCAGGAAACCTGCCCTAGAATCAGAGGATAAGATAGAAATTGAAAGAATAGACCTGAAAGAGATCCCAAAAGGAAGACTCCTTGAAATATTATGGCCAAATTCCAGAGGTTGCCCAGGTCAAGGAGAAAATATTGAGAGCAGCCAGAAAGAAACAATTTGAGTATCGTGGAAACACAATCAGGATAACACAGGATTTAGCAGTTTCTACACTAAGAGATCAGAGGGCTTGGAATTTGCTATTCTGGAGGTCAAAGGAGCTAGGATTACAACCAAGAATCACCTGCCCAGAAAAACTGAGTATAATCCTTCAGGGGAAAAAATTGTTCAGGGAAAAAAAATGAAATAGAGGACTTTCAAGCATTCTTGATGAAATGACCAGAGCTGAATAGACAATTTGAGTTTCAAATACAAGACTCAAGAAAATCCTGAAATGGTAAACAGGAAAGATAAATCATAAGGGACTTATTAAAGTGGAACTGTTTGTATTCCTACATGGTAAGATGATATGTGTAAATCATGAGACCTTTCTCAGTATTAGGGAATTTGGAGGGTGTGTGTGTGTGTGTGTGTTTGTGTGTGCACACACACACAAACATACACAGAGGGCACAGGATGAATTAAATATGAAGGGATGACATCTAAAAAATAAAATTAAGGGGTGAGAGAGGAATGTACTGGAAGAAGTAGAAAGGGAGAGGTAGAATGGGGTAAATTGTCTCACATAAAAGAGGCAAGAAAAATCTTTCACAGTGGAGGGGAAGAGGGGAGAGGTAAGAGGGAATGAATGAATCTTACTCTCATCAGATTTGGCTTAAGGAGGGAATAGCATACATATTCAATCGGGTATGGGAATCTATCTTATCCTTCAGGAAAATCAGGGAAAAGGGATAAGAGAGAGTGAGATGACAGAAAGGATGGCAGATTGGGGGAGGGTCTAATCAGAAACAAAAATTTTTGAGGAGGTCAAAGAAGAGAATAGAATACATGAGAGGAGAGATAGGATGGAGGGAAATATGTTAGTCTTTGAACATGACTATTATGGAAGTGTTTTGCATAAGTACACATTTATAACCCCTACTGAATTACTTGCTTTCTCAATTAGGGTGGGGGGGGGTGGGAGGAAGGGAGAAAATTTAGAACTCAAAGTTTTAAAAACAAATGTTAAAAATTGTTTTTATATACAAGTGGGAAATAAGATATACAGGCAATGGGGTATAGAAATCTATCTTACCTTACTGAAAAATAGAAGGTGAAGGGATTAAGACAAGGAGGTGGTGATAGAAGGGAAGGGAGATTGGGGGAAGGGGAAATCAGAATGCACACCATCTTGGGGTAGGGGAGGGGAGAGATGGGAAGAAAATTTGGAATTCAAAATCTTGTGAAAGTGAATGTTAAAAACTAATGATAAATTAATTAACAAAAAATTAATCTGTTTAGGGTGGGACTACTTAAGAATTTTGGGGGCTTCTAGTTTAATAGCTCTGCTATAGTCATTTAAGTTGCAGGTGAATCCTCTTTTTTGTGTAGTCAGTAAATGTATTTAATACAGTCTCACCGGTAAATCCAGGGCAACTGGTCTTTGGATCATTTGCCACCTTCTCTCCTTTGCATGGTCTTCTTCTTTGTAACAAATGCTTGCTCAAAGTGCAAGAAAAATTTGTTTTGTATTTATCTAGAGTCAAACTCTCTTAAATAAAGTGAGAATGTCCAGAAAGCATTGACATTAGTTGGCCAGGCAGTAATGAAGAAGAGTTAAGAGGAATTTTATCATGTCTCACAGCACAGCAAACAAGTACAACTAAGTAAATGCCAATTTTATGCAGGCAGATCAATTCTTTCTTTAAAAATTTTATTTATTTATTTTTTGGTGAGGCAATTGGAGTTCAGTGACTTACCTAGGCTCACACAGCTTGTAGGTGTTAAGTGTTTGAGGCTGGATTTGAACTCAAGTCTTTCTGACTCTGTGGCTGGTGCTCTATCCATTGTGCCACCTAGTTGCCCCAGGCAAATCAATTTTTAAATGCTAGTGAGCTACACAAGCCTTCAACACTTCATAATTTTAGTCAGTTCACTTTCTTAGCAACAGGTCACAATTGGATTATTCTTGCCTTGCCCTCTCTGCTATCTATTAAAAGCAAAATTTCTCAAGTCATTGGAGTGTTAATTTCCCATGATTCTTCAGTCCCTAGCAACATCTGAAAAAATGGAAAAAAATGAAAATTATACTTCCTATTTGAATGTCAACCTAAAGAGATGGGTTTTCCTCATCTTGGAGTTCCTTCTATTAACTTAGTCCAATTTATTTATCCATAAAGCATTTTAGTATTTTCAGTTGCACTTGGTTTAAACTCCAAGGAACATCATGTCCCAGGATAAGCTGATCATTTCTAATCTCATTGCAATGCTGCAAACTCAGCAATATTCATTTCTCTCAGCCTCCTCCTGATTGGAAGGCTGGAGGGTGGAGTATTCAACTCCTCCCAAAGCCTTCCTTCATAAAAGGAAGAAATTATATTTCTAATTCATTCTACTCTCCTCTGCAGCTTTCTGTGGTTTCAACTCCATGGACCAAGATATCCCCTAGTGTCTTCCAAACACCTTACTAAATACCTTTTATGTGTTGTCTTCTCTCAATCGATTGCAAGCTCCTTGTAGTCTGAGACTGTTTTTCTTTTTCTTCTTTGTACTCTCAGCTCTTAGTGCGGTGATTGGTAATTGTAGAATTATTAATGTTCATTGAATTGAATTATAAGAACCTTACAAAGGGAGATGCTATGTTTATTTTCTCCATTTTACACCTACGGAGATTGAGGTTTTAATCTGTATAATTGCTTGACAATGAACTCATATTTCCCCGAGCACACATTCTACTTGAGTCTAGTAACTACATCATGCTCTAACTTAAGGTTGATATGTACATAAACTTTGTGTCATGGCATTTAATGTGATCTACCATCTGGCTAGAACCTATTTATAGATCTTCAAGTGGAGGCTGAATGTCCTGTAGTGACTTTTCTGACCCTATGTCTATATAGTACTGTAATTCTACCTACCAAATGACATGGTACATTGGAAAGGACTCTATACAAGGAAAGAGATTTATTTTTCCCCTGCTTCAACAATTAACCAGTAAATTGTTCTGAATCTAAATAGCTATTCAAATATAGATTGCATTTCTGAAATCAAAACTTTTTGAATGATGTTGGAAAATGATAAATCTCTTGGAATATGCAGAAAAATAACATCGATTATATTATGCAGTCATGTTTTATAGGTTCCAAATTGTATATGCATATATATATACACACATATATGTATGTATATACATATATACACACATATATGTATGTATATACATATATACACACATAAATGTATGTATGTATACACACATATACACACATATGTATATATATGATCCACATAGTAAATTCATGACTATGTACAATTACATTCCCCTTTCTCTTTCTGTTTTATTTTTAATGTAAAATTAAATGATTAAATTTAAATATCCCATGATCCTTTCCATGTATTATGTTTTATATTTTAAGGTGTATTCCTTGTAATTCATGATGTAAAATTAATGAAAGGAATAGGAAGATTCAGCTGATTTAGAAGAATTATTTATTACAAAACTTCTAGTTAAAGCCTTAGTAAATTTTTGTGTGTGTGTGTGTCTTTTAACTTTTGGTGGTCTGTGATAAAACCATGGTTGCTTCTCTCAGCTATGGCTCTGATGAGTATTAATAGGTGCCATTATGTCAAGTTGTTTGGAACGATGCCTTTTACATCATAATGATTGAATTTGTGAATGTCAATAACCTTTGGCACTATATTATCCAAAATAGCCTTTACATTGAGTGATGGCCAGAATCCTGGAACACCAAGACAGGTTTGCCTGTGAAAACTTCAGCCTTAGAAAAATGCTATGCTTAAAATAATCTAGCTTTCCTTGAACCCATTATGCCTTCTATCTACCATCCTATGTCTCTTTTCCTTTCACAGATCATATTCTACATATCTAACCCTTATTTAGCTCCTGACCTCTAGTCCTATATTACTTATTAGTTATCTACTGCATATTTTCAACATATAGCTTATAGACCTCTCAGACTCAGCATATAAAAATGAAATCCATTGTCTTTCTTCTCAACTCATCACTCTTCCTAACTTCCCTATTTCCTTAACAGGTTGCATCAACAACATAGTCACTCATATAGGCAACCTTGGAGTAATCACTAAATATCCTCTCTCCATCAACCTAACCCCATATCCATTTACTTGCCAAGGAAGGAAGTAAGGAAGTCAACACACATTTATCTAGCAATTAAAATATTCCAGGCACTGTGCTAAGTACATGGGATACAAATACAAGCAAAAAGAAAGATAGTCCTGACCTAAAGGTCCTTGAATTCAAATGGGTGAAGATAATACCAAAAATGGAGGTAAAATGGGGAAGGGGGTGAGGAAGAGGAGAAAGCAAGTCAAGTCAATAAACATATAACATGTATTGACTATTTGTCAGAGACAATTCTAATCACTCAAAATATACATATGAGCCATAATAAAGATACCCCACCCTCCTTTGAGGTTAGATTCTAATGGGGTCAAATAATTCTTTTTTTATTTTTTAATTATTTATTTTTTGAAAATATAACTTTCTTTTTAGTATTTTATTTTTCCAAGGCTAAGACAGTTATTAAAAGGAAGCTGGGAGCAAAGCATCTTTGGGAAGAAGGAAGGCACCCCATGTGAAAGCACGTGAATAAAGAAGTCTAGAGACTCAGGAGAAGAACCTATAGCAGAAAGAAGACATAACCAAGTCTAGTCTGAACATTTCCTTAACATGGAAATTCCAAGAGCAACTGACCAATTAAAGAAAAGTGCCATAAAGGAAAAGAGATCTCCCAGTGTAAGAAGGTCTTAGAAATGGAGAGAAATTCCAGAGTGTAAAGGCTGCAGGGACATGGTAGGAAAAAAAAAGATAAGAGAGTCAGGCACAGGTCTCTGACAGTGAAGGCTATTGATATCTTCTGTTGCTTTGTTTGTTTTGGTATCACATTCAATTTTTGTATATACTTTCACATCCCTACCCAACAAGTGATCCATTGTATCACATTTTTAAGAGATTGAAGAAAGAAATCAGTCCAACTAACCAACTCATTGATCATTATTAATAGAATATATGTGTATGTATATATATATTTGTGTGTGATTGTATATAAGTATATAAAACCACCCATTATATGTGTATACTTACATATATATACTTATGAAAGTTATGAACATACATATCTACATGTATGCAGTATGCTATACTCATAGATCACTACCTCCATATAGAAGGGAAGTTGATATATTTTCTCAATTCTCCTTCAAATCCAAATTTGGTCATGCACACAGAATCTTAACCATTTTTCCTTCCCTAAAGCCAGCTTGAAAACTTTGTAGTCTATTCCATGTACATAAGTTAATTTTGTCTGGAGCTGATGAATCAGGCATGGCACATGCCATTTCTTGCTGGAGGCAAGAGCAGCTATGCTTTCCCTTTCCCTGCTGCTTAAGCAAATTCCACCCAAGCTGAATTTTAAAACATTAGGGCAGATTAGGTACTTTGACTTGTAGGTTTATAATGGAATTGTTCTTATAAATGTTTAAGAAAATGGGAGATGGGACCATAAAATATAAATACTTTGGAAGCATTTTAGAAGGAAGTAGAAAAATAACACCTCTCATTTCTATGAAAGCAAAATAAAAAACCCTGCTCTCACATTTTACACTGCAAGATGGTGAAGACATAGTATTATACAGACATATCATGTTTTTATACTTCATTTTATTGTATTTAACGGATTTTGTGATTTTTGCAAATTTAAAGTTTATGACATCACTGTGTTTAGAAGGTTTATTGGCACCATTTTTCTAGCAGCATGTGCTCATTGTGTCTCTGTGTCGAATTTTGGTTATTCTCACAATATTTCAAGCTTTTTCTTTATTAGTGTATCTGTTAAGGTGACCTTCAATTAGTGATCTTTGATGTTACTATTGTAATTGTTTTGGAGAGCCTCTAACCACATTCATATAAAATGACTAACTTAATGGATAAATGTTGAATGTGTTCTGACTGCTCTGCTGGCCTGTAATTCTTCATCTCTTTCTCTCTCCTCAGGACTCCCTATTCTCTGAGATATAACATTGAAATTAGGCCAATTAATAACCCTACAATGGTCTGTAAGTGTTCAAATGAAAGGAAGAGTGAATTGATACGGCAAACTTCATTTTTGTCTTATTTCAAGAAATTGCCACAGCCACCCCAACCTTCAGCAACCACAAAATTGATCAATCAGCAGCCATCAACACTGAGTAAATATATAAATATACATATATGTATGTATGCATATATGTATGTACGTGCATATATAAGAGATGCTGAAGGCTCATATAATTAGTATTTTTATCAATGAAATATTTTAAGGTATGTAAATTGTTTCTTTTAGACATAATAGCAATGTACACTTGATAAACTATGCTATAAGCATAACTTTTATATGCACTGGGAAACCAAACATTTTGTATGACTTGCTTTATTGAGATATTTACTTTATTGAAGTGGTCTGGAACTGATCCTGCAATATGTCCAAGGTATGCTTACAACCATTTTACTGATGAGCAAATAAAGGCTGAGAAATAAAAGAACATGTCTACAGTTGCACTCTTGTATCTGAAACTCAGACCCAATAATGCTCATGCTGTTGCATGCTGCCCATTATATCATGTGCTTCTGTATTAGAAATCAGATTTTATATTGAATTTGATTAAATTAAATGAACACTGAAATGCCAGTCAGACCAAGCACTATGCTAGGTGCTGAAAGACACATAGCTTAAATTTTACATCCTTGCCTTCACAAAGATTATAGTACAATAATGGGCTCTTAAACATGTAACAAAATATGACATAATTAGAGAAATGCAAAACAAAAAAAAAGTGAAGTTGGAATAGGTTTTATCAACCAACCAATCAACCAAACGATCAATCAAGACTATTATTTTTACCTTCCCCTACATCCATAATCACAACTCCTGGTGAACCAGTTCAAATCTTTATTATCCTCAATATTTGGTTCATTTGCAACCTATCCTACTGCTGATAATGTCATTCTAAACTCCAAACATGGATACTTCCTATCATCTTTTCATTTCTTTCTTCTCTACTCATGTGGTACTAAATTAAGCTAGAATAACTCGCTCCATCTTGCTGAATCCCCTAATTTTTATTGTTATTGTGGTCTATTCTCAGTTGGGTATCTAGTGAACTAAGATATGTTTACACATCTTTGAGTCACTATATTTTTCAACAAAATAGTTGTTCCAAAACTTCTAATCTTTCTTCAGAACCCTTACAATACTCCTCCTTCACCTTCTCAGCTGAAGATATCTTCTTATACTTTAATAATAAGAGAGAAGAGTCATTTCATGGAAGAAATTCCAGTGAGGAAATCAAACATGATTCATTTCACAGCATTCAACTTTTTATTATCAGATTTGGTATGGTAAAGATACTATACTGGAGGATTAAAGAACAAATCCCATAGACCCTGTTTTCAAGAACCTTACATTCTCAGGGAAGCTAGGTGGTACAGTGGATATAGTATAGGCCCTGGAGTCAGGAGGACCTGAGTTCAAAACTGACCTCAGACACTTGACACTTACTAGCTGTGTGACCCTGGACAAGTCACTTAACCCTAATGCCTAGCCAAAAGAAGAAGAAGAAAAAAAAGAAGAAGAAGAAGAAGAAGAAGAAGAAGAAGAAGAAGCAGCAGCTTACATTCTCCTGGCTAGGAGGTGGCAATATGGATAAAGATAAGGAAACTAAATGAATGACCTGATAAGTAAAGAAAGGAATGGAGGGAGCTTCTGCCTTCAAGAAGCTTCAATTTAAATTGCCTTATATTACACCATGTTTTCTATTACTGCCATCCAAAGTTTATTGTTTTTCAAAATTAAAGAGATATAAATGAATTATACAAAATGATCTCCAATTTCCTTGTGATTTATCTAGCTAGATATTTAAGTGATAAAGATATAAATTGGATAGAGATAACTCTCTGTGCATCTATATATCTGTAATTGTAGCTATATCAATGTTATATAGCTATAGCTAAGTAAGGGGAGAGAGGGAGAGAGAGAGAGAGAGAGAGAGAGAGAGAGAGAGAGAGAGAGAGAGAGAGAGA
>NW_020954642.1:448226-448875 GCF_900497805.2 Vombatus ursinus
CTCACATTAGGTGTAGATGGAGGCAGTCTAGTAGCACTCTGAGCCAAAGCATCCTACAAATTATATCCCCAAGATTCTCAGCCTACCCACCAGGCCAGCTGCCAGAACAATGTTCCAGGAATTCATTCCTTATGGAGATATAACCTGTAAAATCTTTCTGCAAGTTCTACAATTCCTGCATCTTACTAACCACAGTTACTAAAGATGAAAGAAAGAAAGAAAGAAAGAAAGAAAGAAAGAAAGAAAGAAAGAAAGAAAGAAAGAAAGAAAGAAAGAAAGGAAGGAAGAAAGGAAGGAAGGAAGGAAGGAAGGAAGGAGGAAAGAAAGGAAAGAAGGAAGTTCTTACCATAAAAGTCCTTGACAATGTCAAATAATTCAACATCAGAAATAATAAATATTTAATCACTGGAAATCTCTTAAGGAAGAAGATGCATTTCTATCTTCCTTACCACTACACCCCATGGGCCATAGATACTTTCTGTCAACCCTGCATTTATTAGAATGTAAGCTTCTTGAGAAGAGGGTCTAGCCTGATTTTCTATTTGTGTTCCCACCATTTAGCACAGTCCTTTGTAAGTGCTTCGTGCATTTTCCCTTTTTTCTTCCTTCCTTCCTTCCTTCCTTCCTTCCTTCCTTCCTTCCTTCCTTC
>NW_020954642.1:448885-451399 GCF_900497805.2 Vombatus ursinus
TTCCTTCCTTCCTTCCTTCCTTCCTTCCTTCCTTCCTTCCTTCCTTCATGCATTCATTCTTTCCTTCCTTCTTTTATATATGAAAAGATATTGAGCAGGTTGAAAATAAAATCACATGTGGACCAAGTCTGGACATTTTGAATAGAGAATTATCCTAATGTATATAAGTTTACAATGCTCCAGTGATAATGTGTCATGTTCCCTGATACATTAACAATCTTTTACTATCCACATATTATGAGCATAAATTGACTTTTTCCATCCCACACTACTTAAGCATTTCTGTTTGCAAAGTATTTTTCCTTCCTATTGGGTAAAATGAACCAAATAAATGAGTATTCCTGTTATTTCTTAAACAAGGCATTGCATCCCCTTTCCTACTGCCCCTGACAAGTTAGATCATTATGCCTTCTCTCTGTTCTCTCTTTAGTATATTAAACCTTTGTTTCTCTTTAAGAAACATATTAATATTTAATTGGGGAAAAAGAACTCTTAAAATATAAAGAAAGCATTAAACTAAGCCTTGAATAACACCCAGGGATGTAGGCTACAGGATTTGTGTGGTGTGGTTCCATTCATTTGAATTTCCTTCTAACAATGCTGACCTACTAAAAGTACTTCTTTCATGTTCCTTTCATGAGAGAAGTTCTGTTTGCTAAGACAGTAAGCTACAAAAAGAAATGTCACCCTATATTTGCATTTACCAGGCCTTTTTTTGATGGACTGCTTCTAAGAACACATTAAATTTACTCTAAAGGTATTAGAGGCATGCATAATTAAATATGTAGCTTTAGCAATTTGAATTTTTCTGAGATATGTTGTACAGTACACAACTGCTACTTTTGATTTAATATTACTGTTTTGTGCTGCCAGATAGTACTACAATTTGATAGTCAAAGGTTAATGCCATGCAAGCATTGAAGGTCAAGCTTTAGCTGCATTTTAAATGGTTTGACTTACGGACTTCAACACAGGCCACTGCACAATACTTCGACCAAAATTTATTCAGTGGTTTGGCTCAAGATTAGGCAATTGGAGCATTTTGTTTGTTTTAATATGGTATACAATACCTTTTATCAATTATCCCTAATTATTTATGTGATCTATGGTACAAGTAAGGGGAAATTTATTTGGAATGTCTCAGTGCTCATTATATAAGCACTGAAATTCAATTCAATTCAGCAAATGAAGTTTTGTTAAGGGTCTGGGGTTTGGCTTCTTGACCATTACAGCTCCATGACATTTACAGGTATGGGTGGTTATATGTTAGCCAAATGCATAATTATAGTCCTGATCCATTGATCAAACATTCTCACACAGCAGCTATCACCACCTCACCTCACTCCAATCCTTTCACATAATCATGTTCCCTGTAGTTATTTTTTTTCCATTTGTGCCACAGTTCCAAGCATGATCATTCCTGGATTTAACTTGATATTCCATTGTTAGCTAGGTTTACTAATCTTTCTCTGACTTGATTTTCATTATGGCTACCCAGTTCTAAGCCCTACTGAACCTTAGCCTTAGAAAGGTAGAGAGTGATTTTGGTACTAATCAACATCAAATGTAACATTTAATAATATATTAGATCTAGTAGGGAGTTAATAATAATGATGATGATAAAGATGATGATGATAAATTAGCATTTATATAGTTCTTCAAGTTTTATAAAGCACTTTACAAATGTCGTAAATTTTATCCTCATTACAACCCTGGGAGTTAGATGCTAACATTACCATCATTTTATAGAAGAAGAAGTTGAGAAAGACAGGGGTTAAGTGACTTACTCAATGTCTTACACCTAGGAAATCACTGAGGCTGGGTTTGAATTCAGGTATTAGTGAGTCCAGTCCCACAACTCTATTGACTAAGTTACCTAGCTAGAGAAGCTTCTACATAGAGAGAGATAGGGTTGTTCTAAGACAGGCAGGACCTCACATGGTATGAAGATATTGAGGGGAGGAAGCAGGCTACCTGAAAGTTTCCTAGATTTGACCATTTTTGCTAATTTCTTTCTATATTGCTGAAGGAGTTAAAGTAATTTCTAAATATTCATATAATCAATCTTAAGTTACATAATCTTTAAAATAATTAGTAATTGAATTACAGATTAATTCTATTCCCCTAAACTTTTCACATCTATGGGAATAAATAAGGATAATTAATTTTTAAAATGATGATTCTAACTAATCACATGTGCAATTAAGGTCATCATACCATATTTACCAGGGCAGGATAACAGGCCCAGATAGTAAACACAGATTTTTTTCAAGATTTCTTTATATGCATAAAATAAAAATTTTAATGTGATACCCCTACCCTGGAATATAAAAGTAACAAGAGAATTTTTCAACAAAATATATCCCACACGTGCTTGTATATGTACACACATGTTTCTCTTCTCTTCCCTTCTCTCCTCTCCTTTCCTCTCCTGTCCTTTCCTTTAATCTTCTTTCCTCTGTTCTCCTCTCTTCTCTTCTCTTCTCTTCTCTTCTCTTCTCTTCTCTTCTCTTC